>NC_038251.2:14649139-14715329 GCF_000004515.6 Glycine max | reverse complement strand
AAAAAGAAAAGGTTAACAAGGGAAGAGAGAAGACGGACAGCTGCGCAGTCACATCTACGGCTCGAAAACTCAGGCCTCACTTCTAATGTGATTAACAATAATGATAAACTAAAAATAAAATCTCACCTCAATCACTACAAGAAAAAAATGTTATTATTGACGGAAAATTTTCCACAAAAAATAATCCGTCAAAAATATTGAAATTATTGACGGAATTTACAGAACGATTATATTCCGTCATAAATTTTTGAAATATCCAACGGATTTTTTCCAAAAGATTTAATTATGTCAAAAAAAATTTATAATAGTGATGGACTTTTTTGACAAAATATTTGTCCATCGAAAATTGAAATTTTCCCCAAACAAAAACGACCCAACCCTAGCCCTCCTCAGTCACCTAGCTGTTGCCATGGAGCCCTTAGTCACCTTGCATTGTGCTTTCACACCGCCGCTGCCATTGACCTCAATCCATGCCGTTAAGCACACCGCCATCCTCACTCTCGTCATTCAACCTTTTGTCATTGTTGACTTCGCCTTCATCCAATCGTTATTCATCTTCACTCTATTCATCTTTCAACCCGCGTGGAACTTTTCTTTACTTTCAAATTGTAAGATAATCACTTCCCACACTCTCCGTTCAACTTCGTCCTATCTTTTTGTGTTTGGTGATGAATAATATGAATATTTGGATGAATAATCCGAATTTGTGTTTGGTGATGAATAATTTAAATCATCCTTTTATTTGCTGTTTTCGTTTTGTTTGGTTTCATCTTCGTTTAGTTTTCCACTTCTTTTATAAATATTACATGCACTTATTTGGTTAGGGATTAACCAAGATTAATATATTTTAAGGATATTAATATTAAGGACTTATATTTTTGTACTTTTATTGGATGGAAGTGAATCGTATGAATAAATACAAATTATGTCCTTCCTTGTCTACCTGTTGGTAGATTTTTTTATTTCATTGTTCAAGGTAAATGTAATGTTAGAGTACTCAACATGGACGATGATGGCCAATAATATCAATACTGGATAAGAAGAAAATGTGTTGTTATATATTAAAAAAACAAAATAATATAATGATTTAAGGTTTAGGATATGCATGTTCTATCAAATGATTCAGTGACATGAATCTAGGTCTAGTTAAATTATTTTTGCAATTAATTAAAGATGGATTAAAATAGAAAGATGTAATTGAAGTAGAATGCTTGCGAAGTGAGTTTTTGGAGTTATAATAATTCACTTGATAATGATATGTTCTTGAGTAGATTTATTCAATTAAATTGAGTAAATCTCTTCATGGATTTATTAGATTGAAGCAATTTGTGCACCTGGTATGACTTTGTATGTTGTATGTTTATATATTTCCACACAAAAAAACTGTTATAAATGTTTATGTTGTTGACTTGAACATTATCAAAACTTTTGAAGAGCTCTCAAAAGGAGTGAATTGCATAAAGAAAAAAAATTTCAAACAAATGATTTAAGAAGAATAAGGTTATCAAATGTGAACAAATATCTTTTTAGTTAGAAAATAATGAAAAATTACTTGTTATACTAGTACGGTTGAAGTTAGTGTCATAAACAATATTATTCTGTAAATATTTATCATTTATTAGATTTTATATAAGTTTTTCTAATAAAGATATAATGTGATTCATTTTCTATTAAAGATATAAAAGATATTATTATAAAATTATAATTTTCATTTTTCTCTTATTATCTTTGATTTACTTGTATAAAAGTTTTATCATATAAATAAAATAAAACAGTTTTTTTTCACATTTTTCTGCTCTTTCTATTCTCTCTTTATATTTATCTTTCAATTTTATTTTTGTTACCGGATTAAACCATAGTAAAGTTGAATTGTGTATCGCTAACACAAGCAATGATAGTAAACTTACTTGGACATTGATTTTCCATATTCTTTCTGTAATCCATATTCTTGTAATCATTTTTTGGCCTAAATGAAGCATATGAATATATATGATTACGACCAATTACCCCCTAATGTCTGTGTATTAATAATATGAATAATATATAATTATTACGTGAACTACCATAAGCATAATAATTATCAAAAGAAGAACAAAATTAGAAAAAAGTAAAAAGCCCAAAAGGCAAAAGGCAAAGCTTGGGTTTTACACGTAAACCACAGACAAAAAGAATCCTAATCTTCCAATTAGCATCAGCACAGTCATTAATTAGCATAATAAACTTTTATATATGTCAAATTATATATATCAATTATTTGAAGTTATATTAACATAAAAAAATTAAGTTGCAAAAAACAACTTAAAAAATAATTTAATTTTGTCAAATAATGTGTTTTGACCAATTAAAGACTTAAATGAGTGTAAAAACGTGCATAGGCAAGAACCATCAATATAAATAAATTTGATAAGTTTAGTTTAAGTAAATATGAATAATATTTTAATCTTTTATAATTTATTAACATCATGTATTTATTTATTCTTTTAAATACATATCAAACATGTTAAGCTAAATAAAAAAATTATATATATAAGCTTATTTAAAAGATAATTATTTTTGTCATATTTAAAAAATTTATTTCAAAATATGCTTTTAAATAAGTTATTATGAATATAACATTAAATCTAAATTAAAATAGATGTATATCTCATAAACAAATAAACATATTATTCTATTATATGAAGGTGAATGTGTTGATTAATTTTTTTATCATTTAATCAATTTATTTTTCTTTTGGAATTATTTTTTGGTGTCAATGACTTATTAGAATTTAATTTTGATTAATTAATATTTTAGTCTTTTTTGAAGTTTTCTTAAGTTTATCAAAAAATTAATTTTTTAAAATTTAAAATAATCATATATGTTTTAGAGATTCTTATAAGGCAAAAGTTTTTGTTGTTTTGATTATAAAAAAAAAATATTTTTTACCTTTAACACATAGTGATATTACGAATAATTTTTAGACATTATTTAGGGTAATTACTTGAAACAATTAAGCTTTATAAAGGAGGTGTAACTCAATTGATTTTTTTGTAATAAGAAATTCAAACATTCCAAATAAACAATGCTAATTACTTGCAAAAACATATTTAATGCAATTTGCCAGGCTAAACATTTTTAGATACAAAAATTTCTAACCATTTTTAATCTTTTTTATTTCTCTCTTACTCTCAGGTTCACACATGAGATTGTGAGATTATGCTACGTGATCACTCCCTTACTCATAGGTACGTTTCATTGTTTAAGTTAGTTGTGGTTTTTTAGTCTAGTTGCTCAAAATTTTATATTCTAAAAGTGTTAAAAATATTTTTGGTTGTAGTTATGTTGTTTATATTCCGAGCTTTGTTCATTTAGAAAGTCAAGCAATACATGTTTGTTTTCTATTTAGATTTCATCCATCTAAGGTTGTGGCAAAGGCTTTCACATTGTCCATTAGGCAACAATTTGGCCACCATGGCCTACATGGGGAATAATTTCAAAAGATCATCAGGGATTTTTTTTCTAGCATTTTAAGGTAACATATTCATGTCTTAATGAATTAGTTCAATGGTTGAAATGGATAGTAATGCTTATTTTGTTTTATTTGATCTTAAATTATAAAATTGGTATTTTGTTAATTGTGTAACATTTCATAACTTTGTGATACTTTAGAGAAAATTGGTTTGGAGACCCAGGAAGAAAATGAAATTAAGAAAGCTTTTAACTCAAAAGCCTCTCATAGACTTTGTGAGATGTTTACGGATGCTCGAAATGAAAATAAAATGTCATATTGGATTGGAGATCGTGTCTAGAACGATCTGTTATCACATTAGAATGCACCTAGATATTGTTCCAAGTGTGCACATGCCAAAATAAACTGAGCATCTAAAAAGGGCGAGTGTATGCACACAAGTGGTTTTATTAGCTTGCAAAATCATGTCATTCACTTGGTATGTACATTAAAATTATAATACATATTTCTTTCTTCTTGTTTAATTTACCACTTAATATTTATTTTATAATGTTCGTTGATAGTCAGAGGAGCTTGGTCGATCTGCAAACGTAGATGAGGTTTTCAGCAAACTCATTTACAAAAGAATATTGGTCAATTTGTTAATGATAGATCTAGGCAGACACATGTGAGACCATTATCTTGCATATTTTTTATTTTTCAAAATGTTTATTATATTTATGAAATAATAACTGTTTATGAATGACAGGAAGAATTTGAGACTAAACTATCTCAAGTTAGGTATAATGTTACATCAAGTGTTGGTGAATCACAATTTACTCCTTTAGACCCTGCTCAAGAAAAAAGACTTAGGACTCAGTGTTGGATTGCAGTTGTAGGACCAAAGCATAAGGGACGCCTTTATGGTATCAAAAATCTTGTTCATTCTTATAAATGTGGAGATGAAAATTTCATGCAACATAGGCAATGATCTTTCAGTCACGCTCAAGATTAAGCGGAGATTAATCGACTAAGGGAGTCAATCAAAGGAGGAGATGCGTGTATTTCAATCAGTTGTCCTTCAGTTCCTACCTCTTGAAGCGCGAAACATTATTCACTAACATCAACAATCTCACCAACAGCAGCAGGACCAACATCAACAACAAAACAATGACCAACCAGATTTACACATTATGCTTTTCTTTTACATTTATTTTCAATTTAACTGAATGATTTATTTTATTATTTGTTTTGGATTTATAAGTTTGAGTATTTTGTTAATTACATATATGTGTTAATTAAAATTTTGACGTTAAATAATAAAAATGTAAAAAATAATTCCTAAATTATCGATGTTAAATAATAAAAATAAAAAAAATGAAATAAAAAATTCTTAATAAAATAAAATTACAGACAGATTTTCTCACGGAAAATATTTGTTAGAAATTTCTCACAGACAACAAAAATTCATCGGTTAAAATTTTTTATGACCATTTTTCCAACAAATTTTGGTCCGTTGAAAATTCGTTAGAAATTCTAAATTAGTGTCGGATTTTTGAGGTTATCGATGAAATTTGTTAGAAATTCTAAATTAGTGACGGATTTTTGAGGTTACCGATTGAATCCGGCCGTCGAAAATTCCTTTTTCTTTTGTAGTGACTACAATGCAAATCGAATCTTATACTATAATTTTTAAAAAGAAATTACAATAAAAGTGTCGTGTTTTACAATACCTTTCATAAAGAAACTTATCATTAGAAATTCCTCACGGTTTAAAATAGATTCATATGAAACAATAGTGTCTCAAAAGTATTATTATTAATTTTTAAAAATATTAAACAGCATCCTTACGATACTAATTAAATCTTATAATAAAATTATAATAATTAAATCTTATCTTAATATTCGATAATAAAAATCTACTTAAGCGCGCACTAAGCGGCATCTGTACCGGAACTCTTTAATTTTATTCATATATTTATACACTTTTTCCCTACTCTCTTACCAAACTCATTTAACCACAAGTACAAATTTTTCAATATAGATAAAATATTTCTATAGAATTATACAAAAGAATTAAGGTATTGGAGTACAAGTTATTTGATGAAAAATTAATTGTGAGTTTATTTGAGAAAAGTTGTTACCAAAATTCATTTTCCAATATGAAGCTCACGGAAGAGAACAAAATTAAGATAGCGAATTACCAACATAAAAATTAAGATAACATAAAACGAATTACCAGCATAAGAAGCGAAGGGTGAATACTGAATAACTAAGTGTTTAGGTGTAATAAAAATCATTTTATTTAAAGAATTTTACTATAAAATGAAATTTATGTCAAATGATTTAGATATAAACTTTGAGTTTATTGGGGAAGTTTTTTAAAATTAAGTACATGATTTGTCTTTGCCAAGTAAGTCTTGTTCTGCGTCTCACTCCATAGCTAAGTACCCAACAGATCATTCCCATAAGAGTTCCTTCTACCAAACTCCTCTAGAGGTGTTTTTGTCTACACAAGAAATAAGAAAAATAAGTATAGAAGAAAAACAATTTTTTAAAAAAATATAGAAGAAAATCATATAAGCCACAAAATGAAGAACAACTATAATAATAATAATAATAATAGCTAGGGCATGTATTTAAAAGTTTTAAAAACTACATATGTACTAGCTACTTATTCTATTCCATATATTAGTTGTTTCCCTTTGCTTCAACAGCATGGCAAGATACATTGATATTAAGTCAAATTAAGAGGCAATAATTATAATTAAACATATAAACCTTCAACACAAATAAACAAAAATTAACACTACTACAAAAAGATCATTCTACATCGGTTTTAAAGCACTTTTAACGATGGTTTTGAACCGTCTCTGTCGCCAATGTTGTAGAAAGTTAAAACTTTCTACGACGATTCTTGAGAAACCGTCTTAAAAAAAAGTACATTTTAAGACGGTTATTTTTCTTGAGAATCGTTTTAGAATGTAAAGTTTTTCTAAGACGGTTTATCGAGAACCGTCTTAAAATATAATTTTTTTAAAATAAAATTATAATTCTAAGATGGTGTTTAGAAAACCGTCTTAAAATATAGACAATCTATGACGGTTCTTTAGAGAACCGTCTTAGAATGTATTTCTTTTTTTTAAAAAAATAAAATAAATTAAAATTATGATTCAAAGGCAGTTTTAAGACAACCGACTTAGAATATAGACATTCTAATACGGTTCTCTAAAGAACCGTCTTAGAATGTATTTATTTTAAAAAAAAATAAAAAATATATTTTTTAATATTTTTTTTTGTTAAGCATGTTTCATAATAAAGAAATAAAAACTTTAAGAAAATAGAAAAATAAAAACTAATTAACTTAAATAATGTAAACCTGTACTAATTAATTTTGACGAGGGCCCTTTTACAAACACAATTTTTTTTTTATAAAAGCAAGTAGAAAACTTTTCTTCAACCAGAGAATAACCATTTTCCTTCATTTATCATAAGGACAAGCAGATGACTCAACTAAAACAAAAGTCAAGATTCATCTTATATGTCTTCATTGCTATATATATATATATATATATATATATATATATATATATATATATATATATATATTAATTTGGTCAATTGTTTAATTAGAAAATGAGAGAAAAGACAATTATTCATCAGGTATTCAACACTGAATTAATGTCTTGAATTTTTCAGGTAGAGTAAATTCAGTTCTCTATATATGTGTATGCACTCAACTTACGCCTAATTATTATTATTAAATATTACTACACTTTGTCACGGTGCAACTGTTTTCACAGCAGTGCCCATTGTATGTCTTTGAGAGTTTAGCTATCTAGAAAACTATCTTTGTAAATATAGCTAACAAGCATGAATATTTCAATAATACAAAGAGTATAAATTTATTTCGCAATATATATGTGTGTCTGGGGGGTTACCACTTACCAGCTACATTGTAAATGTTGCAAATGTTTAATAACATTCAAATTTTTTTCCTTTATTTGTTTTAGTATATGTGAACATTGGGTGTCTAAAAATATCTTTTCATTTATTTTAAATATTTTAATTAAATATAAAAAATAAGTCAAAATACTTTATATTATTAGTAAAATAATAGGCCATGTGTGTTTATTATAATACAGTGATAAATAGTTTTATAAAAAACTAACTTTTTTGAAGAGTTATTCAAAATCTCTTTTAATTTTAATCATATTTTAGATTCTTTTAGTTTTAAATTGTTTGAAAAGATTAAAAAAAATCAGAGAAAACTAAAAAAAAAAAATCTATGTAATGTCAACGTGATTTAATTGTGTGGATATGACTAGGCTAAAGCTAGTGGGCCTCAAGAGTGTAAAATAAATACTATAGATTAATTTGCCTCGCTAGAATAACTTAATAAGCTGGTAATATTATAGATTAATTTGCCACGCTAGATTAATACTATAGATTTTAAACAATTCTCTCACTTAAGCGGGTAATATTATAGATTAATATAATAGCATGTTTGAAATAAATAACAAAGATATTGCTAAAAACATAACCTCTTTTGCATTAAGCACAAGATATGTTATAAAATCACCTCTTTTACATTTTCTCCACTTATTGCAAAGAACAGTAATAAGAAGATCGAGCCAGAAACCTCTAACCTCCTTTAGAAGAGCAGTAGCAGAATTCTTGCATGAAACCTATATTTGTGAGGAAAATAGATCCAATAGCTATTAGGAGATGCAAATAGCAGATATGAGATTCATATATTAAATGCAAATAGCACAGGAAATCAAATCAGTAAAAAGAGTAGTTATGGAAAAATTTGCAAATTAGAAGGACACTCGCACCAAAGATTTTCCTATGAAGATAATCGGAGGAACAACAAGTGCAACGAAAATGTAAAAAGGCAATGTGAATCTACTTGAAGAAAATTAGTGAACAATGAGTGACTACAATGAGAAAATATATAAATCTAGTTGCTCTGTAAGAGGGATATGGTATAATAATCATAATATTTGTGTGCATACCTTCAAACTACGAGCCATGTTATGGGCAATATTCATTAGATCTCGATTTCCAAAAAGATCACATGTTCTCTTGTCAACACTTGCTTGCTTCAGGAGAAACTTGACAAGCTGTTGCACCAGAATAAAGATATCAATCAAATGAATCAATATTAGTAACTTTTTCATGTAACAATATCAAAAACAACTGTGGCATCCATCAATATGTTGTTCTTAATTTAAATTTTAATCTAATTGAAGTATTGAACGTAAATTTCTACTTAGAATCCACCAGCCAACTATTTAAATTTAAATTTTAATCTAATTGAAGTATTGAATGTAATCAATATGTTGTTCTTATTGCTAACCAAAAATTAAAATTCTAAGCAGAGTCAAATCTTCAGCCCACCAATCAACTACTAGTCTCTGGTTTGATGCCATGGAAGACACCACTCCCACAAAACCACTCTCACTTCTTGCACTGTTATTTCTCTCTAAAGAGAGGGAAAGAGGACACGATGGATGCCAAAAACTCTCTATGCAATGCCAAAAATAGGTTTTTCTATTTAGGTTTTTGGATTAGCACAATCATTGTGAAGTGTTACAAATAATAAGTCAGGTGGTTGTTTGAAAGAATTGCAAAAGGTAAAGAGAGGAAAAAGCCCTATCCTATTAGACATACCTTGGGATCGAAGTGCATTTTCCAAACTTCAACTTCAGGGGGAGGAGCCTTGAGGGAGGCAATGGTGGCGTTGGAATTGACATTGAAGATGTGGACGAAGTTATCGAGGGAGCAGGAGGCGGTGACGAAGCCGAGGGGGTTGGCGGCCATAGAGACGACATCGAGGCCATGGCTAGTGTTTCTTCTCTCTCCCTCCCCCTCTCTCTCTCTATGACAGCGGCAATGAGAATGGAAGAATGAGGGGGCGTAGAAGAAAAGCTAAGATTTAGGGTAAGCTAGCTAGTCCAATTAAAACATGCCACCTCATCATGAGAGAGTGGAAAAACACATGCTTTCGAAGGCGGTTTTTAAAAACCGATGTGGTAAAGCCTTTTTAAAGTCGTTTTTTGAGAAAACCACCTTTAAAAGATTACAATTATTTACAAAAATGCCACCGCATCAGTTACTACATCGGTTTTTATATAACCGTCGTCAAACCAGTATCGTAAAAAGCTTTTATTCTAGTAGTGTAAGGCAGATACCATAGAAAAAGCTACCTATTTAGCAAATCAGTGAGTATCTAAGAGCTTTTGGAATGAAGTATATCAATTCAAGACTAAGCCAGTGTGCAGTGTCAGATTGTTTACAAAATATCTTTCAACCTTCTAAGAGCTTTTAGAATAAAGTATCAATCCGATCCTACAACCAGTTTTAAAACCGGTATCAATCATTCATGTTTAAGGGTCATTCAAGTATGGGGAAGTTTAGTACTCCTTAGGGTGTGTTTTGGTCAGAGGACATAAATAAGATAGATAGAAATAGAAGAGACATAATTTAAGAAACAAGAAATAAAATAATGTGTTGTGTTGTTTGGTTTAAGAGAAATATGTAAGAAATAATATGGTGTCAAAGAAAATTGTTTTTCTTCTTCTAGAAAAACAATTTTTTTAACCTAAATTATCAATCATTTTGACAAAAAAAATCGATTTTAATGTGTAATTGAGAAGAGAGAAATTTGTAATTTTACTCTCTCCAAGATCGCAGGAATCAAATGTACCCACCTCATTTTTGTCTTGGATAGCTTATTTCTTCCTTTCAAATCAAACATAAACATAACCTAATATAAAGAATAAAAAAAGTCACCAAAACTAAAATCTCAATTAAATAAAATAATATTTTAAAAATAATAATATTAAATAAGATAAAATTAGTTAAAATTTACTTATATTTGAATACACCAACACAAATGTGTTTTTTTTTTCTTTATATTTGAGAATTATCGAAGAAGTACTTCTCTGTCAATGGAGAAGTTGATTTTACCTTTAATTAGAGGTTACTTTTGGTTATTAAAATTGACAAAAAAATAATATGTTAGAAAAGAAAACAGTGAGAATTAGGAATATTGATGGTGCAATTTGGTTTGATTTTTTTATATAAATTTCATTTGAATTAAATATAAAAATTATATATGATTGAGTTTGGTTGATTTAAATTTAATATCAAATTCAAACAAAATCAAACTAATATTTTGTGATTTAAATTAGATCAATTTTTGTAATTTTTATTAAACTAATTTTTTCATTATTTTTTTACTTTCTTTTTATATTTTAAATAAAACTATATTGACAAAATCTGGTAATAAGAATCTACAAAACTTGTTATTATATGATAAACATTTTGTAACAAAAATTTGCTAAATTTCTATATTTTTAAGTACCTAATAGCCAAAACTAGATGTAAACATCATAGCAAAAACATGCATGCTGGAATTATTATTTGTTGCCATTTTGATATGGCTGAACTGAATAATATAAATATAAATTTTAATCTAAAAATGTTATGTAAATTTTTTACATAGTGACATGCTGGAATTATTGATTTGATTATAATTGATTTAATAATTAAAGGCTATTTATTAATCTTTGTTAATGGGGAAATCTTGAACACTTGAGCATTGAGATACATCAACACATTTTCTTTTCTTACGACTGTTATTTTCATATTCTTCGATTTTCTTGTTTAGTATTTGTTTTTCTTGCTAATGTTTGTAAGGCTTTACTGTGTTTCTTTTTATCACGAGTATACCAGTCCAAACATGTCACTATGTAAACCTTGTAATGCAATATGGATACTGGGTTACACAGAAGTTCTTCCAAAGTTGCTTTCAAAGCATTAGTCTTTGCAACAATAAAAGATTTATATTTTTCAACGATTAATAGGCAATTTTTTTCAATGATTATCAACTACTATTGTCATAGGAGATAATTTGATTAGTAACATAAGTTGTTCCAATTTAGTAGATTTTAAAACATAATTAATAGATTTTTTTTCCATAAAAAACATTGCTAACCTAGATATCACTTTTTATTACAAATTCACAAAGATTGTGACTTGTGAAATAATGATTGACATTTGTAATATTCAGCCTTTGCAAAAAGAAATTTAGTTTGCCTTGTATAAATATATTTTCTATTATATGTTTTAAAATTGTTTTAAAATTATTTTAAAAAACATAATTAAAAAATTGGCCCAATCTAACTCCTTTCTTGTTTCTAGTTAAATGATAGTGTTTATTTTTAAGGATAAAATATAGGAATATTCTTTTATTTTATTTTATTTTTTCTAATTTGGTCGCCGTTTCCATACTTATTTAATTCATCACAAACTATTCTTTAAAAAATTGATCATGTTTTTAAAAAATTCGAACACAATTTTGAACCTTTTATTTATTTATTCAAAATATGAAATTTGTTTTATTAAATTAATTTACATGAAAATTATAGAAATTAATTAATGTTTGAAATAAAAAGAGATCATAAACATAGTGAAAATCGTATTAAAAATGAGTCTCCCCTAAGAAATAAGAAAAGTATGTGACATTAGATTTTTAGATTTTTTATTACTTGAGAAACCCACTTTTCATGTATTTTTCATCTTGTTTGTCTTTTTTTTTCCGAATACTAGTTGAATTTCATAATTTTCGCGTGGATAGATCTAGTACGAAAAACTTTGCGTCTCCAATCAATTAAAAAAAAATTCAAAATCATGCCTAAAAGTTAAAAATAATAATTTTTTTAAAGAATTAATTTGTCATGAATTAAATAAGGGAACTATTTTATGATTTTTGAATGTTAAGAAACCAATTTAGAACTAAAAATTAAGTTAAGAGATAATTTGTATATTTTAGCCTATTTTTTATTACTGATATATGTTATTTACTAAGAATTTTATTTACTTTTCCTTAAATATTTTCCGGTCTAAAATCATGAACTTGCGAATTGACTGTAAGGATTACTCTCATTTTTCAAAAAAGAAAAATGAAAGTTGTACCCTACCGACAAATCTAAAAATAATAGTTAAAAATTGCAAATGTGTATGCCATTTTAGGATGAAGGGAGAACGAGACAAAAGAAAAAAAAATGATAAATTAATAAATGATGTAATAAATCAAAAGAAGATAGAAATTGAAAAGAAAAAAAAAACGAAAACGAGCTGTAAGAGAATGATGTAATTTTTAAAAAATAAAATAAAAACTACTGTGTTGGCGCCCGTTGTATTATTTTTCTGGGTGTGAGTTCATCAGTGAAGATGAATTCCAACTTATGAGTTAGGCAAGTAAATAAATTTTATAAGAACAAAAAGAAGAAAGTGTGTGATAATAGAGTTGAGTTAATAAAGAGAGATAAAACCTAATTTTAGAGAAAATATTGTATAATTTTTTATATTACTCCAAATAAATAATTTTATACTTTCCTATGTATTACTGACTATTACACAAGAGTTAGGACAAGAGACCGCGTGATCCACCTATTCGTGAAATCATGCTGAAGGATCTTTTCTATAGTGTAAAAAATAGAGACGAAAAAAAAATAATAAGTTTGAGAGAATGTCTAATCCTTTTGCAGCCGCAAGGCTGGCTAATGGTATGCAGCTGGCTCCAATACCAAGTTTTGAATCAAAATAAAATATAAAATGTAAAATTATTTTTAATTTTGTTATTTATCTTTTTTTTTCTTATCATCTTTCAACTCAAATGAACCAATCCGAAATCCCCATGATTAATGTAATCTGTGATGTTGTTGCTGTCTTTCACATTATCTTTTCACTGTTCAATTATTCACTGTTAATTATTCATTCACCTTTCGTCACCCTTTTATTTTTAATCTGATGACTTATTTTTTTTTTTTTTATAATATGATAAGTTATATTAATCAAGTGTAACTAATATATCATAGAACTCCCATTATAAAAAAAGTCATGTGTTATTTCTTAACAATTTTAAGAATTATTAATTTTTAACATCATGTTAGTTTCCTATCATTAAAAACTAAAAAAATTATAACTTCCAAAATAAAAAATTATAAACTTGTTATATAATAATATTATCATGATAAATACGATATAATAGAAATATTTCTAGTGAATCATGTTTATGCTGATAATATTACTTATATAACATGTTTATAATTTTTATTTTGTAAGTTATAATTTTTTTGGTGTGTTTGGTTTAAAGAAGAAAAATATAGTAGATAAAAATAGAAGAAAGATAATTTTAAAATAAAAATAAAGTAAAAATAAAAGTATATGTTGTGTTATTTGTTTTAAGAGAGATAATGAGAAATATAATATAAATGATATTATATAGTTGTTTAGTAGGGATAAAATGACAAGTTAAATGGTTGGACCCACACAAACTAGTTACTTATTTCTTTTTAAAATTATTTGCACCAAATTATTTATTTCATGATTTTGTTTATGCTTTCTTGTATTAATACAATTCTTTATTTTTATCTAAAATAAAAGTATTGTAATAGCTAGCATTGAAACTATTCATTCTATTAATTAAATATAGTTCCAATTTGATCTCTTTGCAAGATATTTAGTTATCATATATTTACAAAGCATAAGGAAAAATAAATTACTGTTTTAAGAAAAATATATTTTACAAAATAAAATATAATTTTTAAAGGGTTGAACCTAGTTGACATAACTTGACTCAATCCGTTTTATAATCGAGTTGGTTTAAATTGGTGGGTTATCAATAAAATTATATAAATCTAACCTAATTCAACCTATAAAATTTTGATCGATTAAATAATGCTTTAACCAAACTCAATCCGAATACAATCTGACTTGATTTTGGTCAAGGAGAAGACCATGTTTTATATTAATGAATATTGAGCTCTTTATTAAAATCACCACGCTCATTAAATAGCACTTGCCTTCAAAAACTGTTTCATTTTAATCCATTTACAACTTAGATCTTAATTAATTATTTATTAATTAGTGAGACATTAAAGACATTTCTAGTGGATAAGAGAAGATAATTATCATATTACAATATGTTATTTATTATGTTAATAGGATATGATTCTCTAAAAAAAACATTAATACGATATTATAATATTATCTCATTGATCCTGTATCTAAGTATTTTATCATGTTAGTTTAATGTATTTTTTTTTTATTTTGAGAGGAGAGTTGAATTATATTATTTCTTTATAGGAAATATAAGATTAACTTTATGATCGAAAATGAGACTTAAGGATAAAGGAAAAAAAAAGAATAAATATACAAGTTTGAATCTCCATAATATCATTCCTAAGAAAGTAATATATATTTGCCGATAAAAAACATATTATTCTTTTTATTATTTATTTGTTACAATAACTCTGAGATTAATTATTTTGATATTTTCTCAAGTTGATTGATAAACCATGATTTTCTTTTTCTTATCTTTACGTGTTTTAAAATTTACTTTGAAAAGATAAATAATTATAATAATAAAAAAAAGAAATATATAGGGTGGGCTCATGATTAGCGGAATTAAGGCCGATCGTCAAGAGGTGAAGATTGAAAAACGATGGCTAGTCCACCATGCATTTCAACGACACGCCATAATGTTAGCACCATGTCTGCCCTAGACATCATCATCCCCAATCATGTTTATCACGTTTTTATGAGTGAAAAAACTGGACATAGTTGCTTGGTAGGTTCCTCCGGTCATATTAGTAACGTGGAAAGTTGAAAAACGAACGATCTTAGTTGGCCTTTAAAAATTGCAACTAGCATAGTTTCAAATCAAGGTCGACATATGCAAGAAATGCGAGACAACTATTTTGGTCCATTTTCATACATAGCAACAGAAAATTATTTGGTTTATATATATATATATATATATATATATATATATATATATATATATATATATATATATATATATATAAGGAAGCAGAGAGGGGACCGTTGTTCTCTTAATTAAGAAAGTTAATCAAAGTGTATCTTTCATTAATAGATTGCTTAATTAATTAGTGTGACATAAATAGGCATGGCACCCGTGCGGGGTGGGGCGGGGAGTACTCTCCCGCTTCCCGTTCTCAAACCTTAACCCTCTTTCCTGTCCCCGTCCCCGCTCCGTGTTGGGGTATTTTTTGTCCCGTTCCCGTCCCTCGGCTTCCCGCGGGGATCCCATTTTACATTAAAAAATATAAAAAATTATAACAAATACAATTTTTTTTTGTTTTATCTCAATACGGTGAAGAAGGAACGATGAAACAAACGGTAAAGAAGCGAAGAAGTGAAGAGGGTGAAGACAGTGTGAAACGGTGAAGAAGTGAAGAAGGAACGAAGGTGAAGAAACATTGAAGAAGGAACAAAGGTGAAGAATGAAGTCAAGGAATAAAGTTTGAATGTTTGATGCGGCGTTTTAGGCTTTGGATAATGTTTGTGTCTTTGTGACTTGAGAGATATTACTTATATATATGATAATTTTATTTTGAATTTTTTTTACTAGTAAAATATTATATACGCGGAGATATGGAAACTCTGTGGGGCTGGGAGCATAGTCCTGTCCTCATCCCCAAATTACCTACGGGGGGTTTTTCATCCTCGTTTCCACCAGAAATTTTTCTCCGACCGCAGGATCCCGGAAGGGGCAGTCCCCATGGGGATCTCTGAGTTGTGGAGAGAATTGTCATGCCGAAAACATAAAGACAAGACTAAAGATAGTGCATAACAATATCCATGATTTTCAAATTAAACTTCAAGTGTAATAACTAGTAATCAGTTTATAATGCCATGAACATGACTGCTGATATGATCCAAGTATATCAATAAACAAACTAACTTTGTGTCTAGATAATCACAAAAAAGAAAGTGTCTAGATCCATTAGCGCGCTAACCTTTTCAGAAAAAAAAAGTCGTAGTTGGAGATATATTTTACTTATACTCATTGCGGCCACAATGCATCATATGTTTATGTTATACTCAGTAGTCAAATAAAAAAAGTGTCCACCTACCGAAATTGTTTCTCATGTAGTTTAAGGAAAGGGAAGTACCATGCACGTGACTTTGCACGCTTATGTTTTTTTTTTTTTTGTTTGTTTTCAATTCATTGAAATGGTTTTTATGAAAAAAAAAATTAAGTAGTAAAAACAAGATCTTAGTGTCAAGAAAGATTAATCTAATTGATAAACAACAAACTCATATCCCCAAATAATATGAATTAAATTTCTGTTACCTATATAAAAGTCTTGTTGATGAATAATTTGTAAATATTTATCTAAGCATTCTTAAGTCTTGAAATTTATCTTAACTTTGATGAACCTCCAAAATCCAACTCTCAATACTTTTAGTAATAATAATAATAATAAAAAAAGAAACAAGCTCTTAGTACTAGTCAATATGTCTAAGTCTACTAGTATATATATATATATATATATATATATATATATATATATATATATATATATATATATATATATATATATATAAATTTATCATATAATGCAAAATATATAAATATTTTTAATAATTAAAATGAGTGGATACTATTTATTTTATATAAATTTTAGAAAATTAAAAATAGTATGTGTAAGCTACTACAATTACATATATTATATTATATTATTACTTATACTTTTCTTTAAAATATATAGTTTCTCTATATATTAAAATATTTTATTTTGAATTTTTATATCATGTTAACTTTGATATGCTTATAACATATACTATCATATAATATCTTTAGAAATCCTTCATGAAAAATTGATTAAAATATTTTGACAAAAGATCACTTTTTTTTAGGATTTATTCCAATTAATATACTTTTATATAATTAGCTAATATTGGACTATTATGTTAAGGACAAAATGTATCTACAATAGAAAATTTAATAGATAGAACATTTTCTTTTCACAAGCAGAAAATCTTAACTCGCCTTACATAAGGGCTAATTAAATATATGTTGAGTTCAAAGTTCTTATGTTTTAATTATGATAAACCCGTTGAAGATAAATAATAAATCTTTGAGTTAAAAATCACTAATGAGTTTGCTTAAATGTGTTTAGAAAGACAGATTCAATAAAAAAAAAAAAAACATCAATTAAAGTGAACTAAAAATAACTGGCAAGATACTAAAAATATTGTCTGACTTGAATAAAGAGAAAGGTCGAAAAAGATTTAGATGTCCAAGACTATATACTCAGATGAACTCAGTAAGCTCACTAAGTGAAAAAGAAAGTGTTAGCCATGTAAAGGAGTCATTTCTCAAGAACAAGAAGAATATTGCTCTTAAAAAGAAACTATGAGCAATAATGAAAAATATCATATGTAGTAAAGTTGTAGCACACTCAGAATGGTACTTCATCAACAAAAGGAAAGACTTTCGAAGGACCTATCTTGAGCTATATATAGAAATGAGTTTGAGGTGATATTTAAGTCTATTGAAAGATTGAAGAAAGATCTATATTGATAATGAAGAATCATGAATTGATGCAACTAGGCAGATGATCAAAATATAACTTGAAGTTGGAGATGTTGTTTTGTCTGGATAACATGATACAACTACAATATTTTGAACATATTTTGAGCTATAGAGGCCTACATGATATGAGAACAGTGCCAAAATTTTAAGGAAAAAATGATCTAACACTCTTATGAATAGAAAAAGGCCAATTTAGGTATATGAAGGTCCAAATAAATCAAAGACAATAGCAAACATAACATGCTAACACAAGTTGCATATCAAAGTGATGGAATACAAGTTTGACATGTTACACCATCAAAGTATTCCTACAATAAGAACTTTAAATGATATGAGACCAATGCCTAAATTTTAAGGAAAAAAATTATCTAACACTCTTTTGAATACAACAAAAGTCAATTTGGGTATATTAAGGGCTAAATATATCAAATACACTAGCAAACATAACATGCTACAACAAGTTGCATATCAAAGTGATGGAATACAAGTTTTACATGTTACATCATCAAAGTATTGCTACAATAAGAACTTTAATTGCTTTCCATCCACATCAAAGATTCCTCTCAAACTAGATCATTAGATGAAGATGACTACATCATTGAGCTTCACTAGAAAATTGTTGAGAAAGAGTTCGTCAAAATGTTATTCAAAATGTATGCTCCAAAAAATATTGTGATAATACTAAGGTTAAAATGAAACTAATAACACCCCTGAAAGCATGCAAAGGTTATGCATGAAAATATATTTGAGCATTCAAGTTGTTGAGAGGAATTATGAACACCTTTCTTAGTGTGTACATGATCTTCCACAGCTTTTTGACCTTTTGGAAAGTATAAGACCATGTACTCCCAACATAAGCTAGGAATCACTAGCTAGTAAAATCTTACCTTAAAAGATTAATCTTTAATGATCTTAAGTTAGCAACAATAAATTTTATAGTTAAGAATTTTCTCAGTAAGGGTATTTTTGGAACTGTGTTGAAATGCTGGATCAATCCGAATGAGAATCCTACAACAAGGCCTTGAATGAGGATTCCAGTGGTAATGAAGAGTCTTAACCTGAACTAATCAATATTGATGAACAGACACATGGGTTGCTATTGCTCACCTGTACCTAATGGTAAAATTGAAGCCATCACCCTTATACTTGGCCCACCTGCTTCAGAGAAGGAATCAATCAAGAAGGCGAAATTGGACTTGAGTTTGAAGATCTAAGGCATTTTGTATTTAGGTTTTTCAATTGATTCGGGTTAAGACTAAATTGAGTTTTTATTTTCTATTTTTGGCGTCGGTGTTGGTGTTCTAGTTATCTTATGTATGAGTTAATGTCTTTAATTTATATTTTAATAGTGGTTGGACCAAATTCACATACACCATTGTGAAAGTAGAGAACCACTATTTATAAATAAAAATTAAAGAAACAAACCCATACGTAAGATAATCATAACATCGACACTGACCCTAAAAATAGAAAATAAAAACTCAATCCAGTCCTAAGCTAAATCAATTGAAAACCCTAGATACAAATGCCATAGATCTTCCAACTCAAGTCCAATTTTGCCTTCTTGATTGATTTCTTCTTTGTCCCAGGTGGGCCAAGTATAAGGGTGGTAGTTTTAGTTTCAACATTGGGTACAAGTGAGCAATAGCAACCTAGGTGGTCGTCCATCAACATCCGTTAGGTCAGGTCGAGACTCTTCAATACCACTCAAATCCCTATTCTAGGCCTTGTTGTAGGGTTCTCATCCAACTTATCCAACATTTCAACAAAATTCCAAACATCCCCTCACTAAGAAAATTCTCAATTATAAAATTTTGTGTTGCCAACTTAAGATCATTAAAAGTGAACCTTCCAAGGGAAAAAACTACTAGTAATTTTTTGCTTAAGTTATAAGTACATGATCTCCCACAACTTCTTGACAGTTTGGTGGATGATGATCTTGGGGTAATTGGTTGCTATCTAACAATATCATCTATAGATTTTCTTTTTGTTAATTGAAAAAGAGGGAAAATATATCAATGCAAATTTGATGAGCAAAATAAAATGTACACAAATTAGACACATTTAATTAATAATCCTATTTTCTTCATATTTCAACTTTTGTATTTATCTTATACTTTTTTTTCCTTTTTCAGTCACATATTAATTACATTTATTACATTTTTTAGTTTTATTTATCTTCTCTCTAAAGGAATATATTCCATGAGGGATGTAGGAAAATATATTTTTAAAAGCTAAATCAAAATAAACATATAGGGCCAACTACAAAATCCCCAATGAGATTCACATTTCTTACTACTAAATATATATATTTGGACATCAGGCAAATGAAAATCAGGAAAACATATCATACTTTTAATTAGACCAAAATCAACCTAGCATTGAATTTAATCTTGTTTGTTCCACCTTTCACCTGCCTTTCTTGCTCTGACTATGTTCCTTTGATATTCCTCACCCTTTTGATTAATTATGCCTCCATTGTCACAAAAGAGAATTTTAATAAACATAAATTGAAACCAAACAAGTTATTACCTTAAGTGAGGAGAAATTTAACTAAAATATGTTGAACAACCATTCATCCAAAAATATTACCAATATCATCATTAGTGACAAATCCAAATAGTTTATGTTATAGCGACAATACTCATTTACATAAATTAGTTAGGGCAGTACTCATAATTTTTATATTACATTTCAAATTGTGAGACCAATTTATAATTATAGATCTAAGTTTCATTAAGAAAAAGTTTAAAGTTTGTGTGAGCAATTGTCCCCAAAACTCTCAAAGTAGATTTGTCACTAATCATCATGCAAACAAAATAAATTTTTGTTTCTTTTGCGATAGACTATCGTAAGAGTATCATCTTGACATTGCTATTACATCTCTCACGTTCAGAAGTTCATCATCATATCCAAGAGATGTGCTTTCCTGAACGTGCTTGATAGTGGGTCTAGGTGTGCCTTTTCTTTTTCTCTTTTCCCTTTTTTCTCGTGTAAACATTGAACATGTAATGTTATAAGTATTATTCTCTTTTTAATGCATTAATTTTGTTCCTTCAACATAGAGCTTGGTCTATGCATCTTGCAATTTTTAGTTTGCTTCTAAAATAGTAAAGAGGGCTTATAATATAATTTGCTTTATTGGCTTTTGATTTCCTTGGCGTAAAAGACAAGAGTATAGGCATAAAAATGGATTTTTGTCTAACTGGTTTTCTTCTATTTTGTGTATTTGTACAACAAAGTTTTTATTTTTCTTTCTCTTTTGGTTTCAAATAAAATATTTATTTCAATTTGTGCAATGATTTGTTGTTGGGTAGTAGTTCTACCTTTGATATTACTCATCATAAGCGTTTATAGAATAACCATTTGCTATCATAAAACCTTATGCATAAAAATTGATATAGATACTAAAATTTGATTTCGGTCTTTTAATAAGATAATCTTAAAAAAATTTATTTGTGTGAGAAAAATAATTGAACTCACGCAATGGTTTACTACATTAATTGAGTAGCGTGCATTTCTACCTTTTAGTTTAGCTTAAATCATGAAAGTTTTTAGAATAGTCATTTGCTATCTAAAACTTTTGTCAGAGTTATGTTCATTTGACAAGAAAATATGTTCTCTTTTTGGGGTAAAATAAATGAATATAAAATTATATAGTCTTGTGCAAATAATTAAAGGTACCATTTTCTTTAATGAGTGTTGTAGGGTGCTAACATCTTTCTTATACTAGTCGACTCTGAAACCTATCTTTAATTTTAAAGATCATTTGAAAAGGATTTTTCAATATTTTTCTCTCAAAATAAATTATTGATGGGGACTACATTTTTTTTATTTTACGTTGTTGTCGTGACCCCAGTTGTGCCATTACGGATTGATAAATAAATATAAACTATGAAGTAATATAGAGTGTCTACTTAATAAACATTAATTTATTTTGATCTTCCAACGTTAATTTTATAGTAATATTGATTTTTAAACGTTTATTTTGAACCAATTTTTTCTCTTTTAATTTATTTTTTAAAATAAACATTGCATTTAATATAAAAATATAACTGGATAATATTATTAATAATAATTAAATAATAATAAACTGAATCTTGATCATATTAACCATAATAAACTATTTAATGCATAATATATTATACGATAAATAAATAATAGTATTAAAAAACTAAATGAAACACTCCATGTGATTATGAATCTTAATTCTATTAACCTACATGTCATTCAATTATAATTCATTATGATTATTTTTTTAATTTAAGTTTGTGATTTAGATGTTATTTTCTTTATCTATATTACATTCTATGTATATGTAGCATTAAATATAAATATTTTAAGTAAAAACATAGAATCTTACGATTTGAGTTATGATCTTTTATTCCCTTGTGATCCTAGATAAAATCTCAATTTTAATAACCATGACGATTTGTGACCTAAGTTTGTCGAGAAAGCAGCCTTAACCTGTTTGCAGAATCAATGAATAAGAAAGTTGGGAGCGAGCGAGGCTTAAGGGAGAATTTAGGAAAAGAACATGGACGCATTCTCAAATCTTTGATGAAGAATGAACTAAATCACACCTCACTCTCTCCAATACGCATTTATCTATTACATGGAAAGTAAGTCTCTAAATAGAACCTTCTTATTATAAGTCTTGTACTTTTTTGTTGGACTACACATTAAGCCCAATTGTTTGTCTATACTCTCATTATCCAACCCTATTCACCCCTATCTAATAAAAATAATTGAATATTTTTATGTTTTAAAAATATTAAATATATTAGTATTTTCTTTGTAAAATAAAAAGAATTAAAAAGAGAGTATAATATTAGTATTAAGAGTTTTGTTATTGTATATTTGTAAACTCATTGTGTGAAAATATTAAATATATCCTATTAAATACTTTAAATTATATAATAATAAGTAAACATCAAATAAATTTTCTATTTTTAATATAATAAATATTTTATTTTCTAAAAATATCCATACTTTTATCTTATTACTCACATTTAATTATATTTCACTGTGCTACGATATTTTTCTCAAAATAATATTATAAAACTAGATAATTAGCTAATCAAGACGAAAAATAATTTATCATCTAGGATAGTTTTTGTCATAGCAAAATGGGGCCGGAAAGAGGACGTACATATGTAACTGAAATATATATACCTTACTGAAACAAGATTTTTTAAATTTTAAAATTGATTTTTTTTTCTTAACCACATGTATTTTTCATGGGAGAAAATCATATTTGAGTCAAGTAAAACTATTATGAGTAGTAAAAAATTTTTCTTTAATTATTTAATGCAGTTACATACTCAAGATTCGAACTAGAGATATTTGACGAAACAAATTTATCAAACGACCGAACACTTATAAATAATGTAATGAATATTTCAAAAATATTAACTGAATCAGTCTAGTTGCCATCATCATTTATAATAGTAATATAATATAGTTATATGAAAAATAAAATTATAAAATAATTTAAATAATAATATTAATAATAAAAATAAGTCTTTCATAAATATTAATTTTAAAAAGTTGACTATATTATAATTTTAACATAATCAGTGTTTCATTTTTTTAGTTTTACTTATAATTTTTTTAGTCATCAATATTCAAAGCATCCGACTTGAGTTTAAATATAAGCCTAAAATAAGGAAACACTACTACCGCGTGAGTAGATCAATTGTTGTAGGGTTAACCAAAGGTACTCATTTTCACTTTGATTTTTACTTTGTATCATCTCTTGTATATGGTCATTGACTTGAGCTTTAGAGTCCATGTAAGTGATTATATATACTTGTACTTGAGATGGGAACTCCCTCAAAGGCTTCATATGAGATTCTAGTTAAGTCTTCCACAATGGTGATATCATCACAGTATTCAATAAGACAAAACTTATGCTTATTGAGAATCATCTAATAATTTTGTTCATGCATTCGTCCATTAAAAAAAATAAAACGAAAAAACCCAACATTTTTGCACTAGTTGGGTGTTGAACCCAGGACTAATATAGAATGCATGCACAAGCTTCTAAATCATTAAAGATTTTTTAATATGTAATTTTTTTTCATATCTTATATCCTTTCTCTATTTACCTTTACAATTTATAGAATTTTGATTTATTTTATGCATGAATATATTCTGGAAAATTTTATTCTATGCATATATATATAAAATCAAATACATAATATTATGTTTCAATTATAAAATTATATATGAGAATCTTATTCATGATTATATTATATCTTGATCTTAAAATACATAATATGATTTAATCTCATATAATTAAGTTTTATGTCTGAGTGATCTTTATAATTTTGATTAATCATGAATTAGCCACAACATCTATATTTTGATTAAAATTATATATTAAGTTGTTTAAAGATCATATAAAGAATTAGACATAATATTGTGATTAATTATACTTATATAATGAATTTTATCTCACAAGAATTTTTATTATATTTGTATAATTAATTGAGAAAAAATGGCATATTATTTTTTATGGTTTTCCCACAGATATCATGAGCTACGTATAATTTGTTGATTTTATCATTAAGTTAAGTATTTGTGATAGAAATTAAATTATTTTCATGTTGTACCGTAAAACATGAATTTGAGTATATAATTTGATTATTCTATAATAAGGTTTAATTGTTTCTTATTGAATTAAAAATTTAGCCCACAAGAAATTTTTATGTCACAATATTCAATTTTCTGGTATGTTTACATTGGTAAAAGATACAATTAAGATTAGTATGTCTCGAATTTTGACATAAGCCTTTGAATTTTGCAACTTCTCAAACTGTTAGTTTTTTTTATACTCAATGTGATGTTCCCAAACTCAAAGGAGATAACTATAAGATATGGAAGGAGAGAATTCTTCTGTAATTGGGGTGGATAGACATAGACTATGCTATAAGGAAAGACGAACCACCTGCAATCACTGATGAAAGTAGCCTAGCTGACGTTGTGCCATATGAGCGGTGAGAGTAATCCAACCGGCTCAGCGTGATGTTCATTAAGACCAAAATCTTGGCTGAGATACGTGGTTCTATTGACCAACATGAAAAGGTCCAAGACTTGCTTAAGGCCATTGATGACAAGTTCATCACTTTAAATAAGACTTTAGCGAACACCTTGATCATGAAGTTCTCCTCTTTTCAGCTCACTAGTGTGAAAGGTGTGCGTGAGTACATAATGAAAATGCGAGATATTTCAGCTCAACTTAAGAAAATGGAGTTTGATATGTCTTAGTACTTCCTGGTGCACTTCATTTTGAGCACCCTTCCGCATAAATATGGGCCGTTTAAGATTTCCTACAACACACATAAGGACAAATGGTCTATCAATGAATTAATGACCATGTGTGTTCAGGAAGAAGAAAGGCTTGTAATGGAGATGGGTGAGAGTGCATTGTTGACAACTGCTTGTGAGAAGAACAAAATAACTAAGTCTCAAGCTAATCAGAAGGAGAATGGTAAAATACCACCTCAAGCTGATATTAAGAAGATGGCAAAGTGTTTCGTTTGCAAGAAGAAGGGACACATGAAGAAGAATTGCCCCGAATTCCATAAATGGCTTGAGAAGAAAGGTAAATCAATCTCATTAGTATGTTATGAATCTAATATGGTTAGTGTTAATATTAACATCTGGTGGATTAATTCTGGATCTATTATCCATATTGCAAATTCTTTACAGGGTATGCAAAACCTAAGGAAATCAATGGGAAGTGAGCAAAGCATTTTATCAGGCAATAAGCTAGGCTCACCTGTGGAGGCCATTGGAACTTGCATTTTAACTTTAAGTAGTGACTTTATTTTAAAATTAGAAAGGACATTGTATGTTCCAAGTTTTTCTCGAAACTTGATTTCTGTTTCTAGACTTGTACCTTTTGGATATTCCTTTAATTTTAAAGACACATCATTTGAGTTATTTTATAATTCTAAATGTGTTGGGAATGATATCTTGTCTGATGGTCTTTATCTTCTTGGTTTACAAAATTATACCACTTATAGTTCAATGCATGTTCAAACTGGTATTAAAAGGTATAATATTAATGAGAATTCCTCTATGTTATGGCACCGGAGATTAAGACATATCTCCATTGAGAGGATTAAAAGGTTAGTGAAAGATGGGGTACTCAATACTCTAGATTTTGTTGACTTTAAGATTTATGTGGACTGCATTAAGGGTAAGCAGACCAACATGTCTAAGAAAGGTGCTAACAGGAGTTTAAGCATATTACAAATAATTCATACTGATATTTGTTGTCCAGATATGGACGCATGTGGTCAGAAATATTTTATCACCTTTATAGATGATTATTCACGATATATGAATATTTATTTGCTTTATAACAAAAATGAAGCATTGGATGCCTTCAAAGTCTTTAAGGCTGAAGTTGAGAACCAATGAGACAAACAAATAAAAATAGTGAGACCATATAGAGGTGGAGAATACTATGGTAGATATACTAAGAATGGACAAGTACCTGGTCCTTTTGCAAAGTTTCTTCAAGAACATGGGATTGTTGCCCAATACACTATGCATGGTTCTACAAATCATAATGGTGTAGTAGAAAAAAGGAACCGAACATTATTGGACATGGTATGGAGTATGCTTAGCAACTCCAATCTTCCTAAATCCTTGTGGGATGAAGCACTAAAGACGACAATGTATATATTAAATCGTGTTCCAACCAAGGTTGTCCCAAAGACACCTTTTGAGTTGTTTAAAGGTTGGAAACCGAGTTTGAAACATATGCGCGTTTGGGATTATCCGTCTGAGGTGAGAATATATAACCCTCAAGAGAAGAAACTTGACCCGAGGACTATTAGTGGGTATTTCATTGGATATGCCAAAAGGTCTAAAGGTTATAGGTTTTATTGTCCATATCATATTACTAGGATTGTGGAATCAAGAAATGCCAAGTTTCTTGAAAATGACTTGATCAATGGGAGTGATCAATTGAGGGACTTAGGTTCTGAAATTGATTATATAGAGTCTCAACCTTCCATATCAAGTAAAACATTGGTTGTTATTCATACCCCTCAAGTTCAAAGGGATGATGAACAACGCATGATTGGCATTCCACAACCTATTGCTGATAATCCAGTAAATCAAGTTGATCATCAAATTCCTGAAAATGATGAACAATCAGTTGAACAACATGATCCCCAAGAAAATGTTGATGCAGTATTAAGGAGGTCTACTAGATTAAGAAAATCATCTATTCCTAGTGATTATATTGTATATTTGCAAGAATCTGACTATAATATTGAAGCTGAAAATGATCTCGAAACTTTTGATCAAGCCATGAATTGTAAAGAGTCAAATTTATGGTATGATGCCATGAAGGATGAAATGAATTCCATGCAGAGTAATAGAGTTTGGGACCTTGTAGAGTTGCCTAATGGGGCAAAGGCCATTGGTTGTAAATGGGTTTTTAAGACCAAAAGGGATTCATTAGGCAACATTGAGAGATACAAGGCAAGACTTGTTGCTAAGGGATTTACTCAAAAAGAAGAAATCGACTACACAAAGACTTTTTCTCCTGTATCTAAGAAAGATTCTCTTCGTATTATCTTGGCATTAGTTGCTCATTTTGACCTTGAGTTGCAACAAATGGATGTGAAAACAACTTTTCTTAATGGTGATTCAGAGGAGGAGGTTTATATGAAAAAACCTGAAGGCTTCTCCTCTAGTAGTGGTGAGCATTTGGTTTGCAAGCTTAATAAATCTATATATAGTTTAAAACAAGTCTCCCGTCAGTGGTACCTTAAGTTTTATGGGATAATTTTTTCATTTGGTTTTGATGAAAACCCCATGGATCACTACATATACCACAAGGTCAGTGGGAGTAAAATATGTTTTCTTGTTTTATATGTAGATGATATTTTATTTGCAGCCAATGATCGGGGTTTGCTACATGAGGTGAAACAATTTCTCTGTAAGAATTTTGACATGAAGGATATGGGTGATGCATCTTATGTCATCAGCATTAAGATTCATAGAGATAGACCTCGAGGTATTTTGGGTCTATCATAAGAAATCTATATTAACAAAATTCTAGAGAGATTTCAGATGAAAGATTGTTCACCAAGTGTTGCTCCCATTGTGAAGGGTGATAGGTTTAATTTGAACCAATGCCCAAAGAATGACTTTGAGAGGGAACAAATGACAAACATTCCTTATGCTTCAGTTGTTGGAAGCCTCATGTATGCTCAAGTGTGCACAAGGCCTGACATTGCTTTTGTAGTTGGAATGTTAGGAAGATATCAAAGTAATCTAGGTATTGACCATTGGAGAGCTGCTAAGAAAGTGATGAAGTACTTTAAGGGGATCAAAGATTACATGCTTATGTATAGACAAACAAACAATCTAGATGTGATTGATTATTTAGACTCAGACTTTGTTGGTTGTGTTGACTCTCGCAAATCAACATCTAGGTACATTTTCATGATGGCTGGTGGAGCTATTTCATGGAGGAGTGTTAAGCAGACTCTGACTGCTACTTCTACCATGGAAGTTGAGTTTCTCTCTTTTTTTGAGGCTACATCACATGGTGTATAGCTTAAGAGTTTCATTTATGGGCTGAAGATAGTTGATACTATTTCAAGACCTTGTTAGACAAGTGGCCTCAGATATCTTAAGAAGGGGGGGTTGAATTAAGATATTCCAAACTATTTCCCCTAATTAAAAATCTATTTCACTTTTTAACCAAGTTATGAATTCCCTTAATGACAATCTTCTTAAATATTAATTCAAATGAAACAATTTGAATATGAATATAAAGCAATAATAAATAAAGGAGATTAAGGGAAGAGAAAATGCAAACTTAGTTTTATACTGGTTCGGCCACACCTTTGTGCCTACGTCCAGTCCCCAAGCAACCCGCTTGAGAGTTCCACTATCTTGTAAATTCCTTTTACAAGTTCTAAACACACAAGGACAATCCTTCCTTTGTGTTTAGAATTCCTTTACAACAAGAGACTCACAGTCTCTTAATCCCTTAGAGAATGAGAAGAAGAAGAAGAACAAATCTCTCTAGAAAGAGATGAATTTTACAGATTAAGCACTCAAATAATTCCTTAATGAATTGCAATTGAATTGGCCAAGGAATTCTTAAGAGGATAAAATGAATTTGCTTTTAGAGAGGATAAACACTTGTTGTTCTGAAAATCTCTATCAAAATCGTGTCTCAAGTCACACATATATAGGCCTATGAAAGCCATTCAATAACCACATGAAAGGATGTGACTGATGAGAATGTTTTCTGAAAAACTCCTCTGGTAATCGATTACAATAAGTGTGTAATCGATTACACTCTTTAAAATTTGAATTAAAACATTCAGAAACTGCTGGTAATCGATTACCATATATGTGTAATCGATTACACAGTGCAAATTTTGAATTCAAATTTTAATAGCTGTTGTAAATCAGTTTTGGCCACTGGTAATCGATTACATCCTCTGGTAATCGATTACTAGAGAGTAAATTTGTTAATAAAGACTTTTTTTAACTTAAAATTCTTGGCCAAACCTTTTGCGATTTCAATAGGAATTCCCTTCCTATTTAATATCCTTTCTAAGACTCTATAGACTGTCTTGATTATCCATCTTGAATATCTCTAATTGCTTTGTCTTGAGTAAATCTTTGAGAAGCATATGATTCATGTAATCCTTTGGCATCATCAAAACTTTCAGCTTGATCCTTTGTCTACAGACCTTTGAGAATTTTCTGCGATAACTCAGTTGTTATCTTTATGGCTAAGAATAACAAAAGTGGAAGTAGAAGTAAACACATCGACATTAAGTACGTAGCCATTAGAGAAAGAGTAAAAGATAAGAAAGTGGTCATTAAGCATATAAGCACTGAGTTGATGATCGATGATCCTTTAACTAATGGTATGCCACCATTTAAACTTAAGGATCATGTAGAAAGAATGGGACTAGGTTCCACTTTATGATTGTATACATACATGTTAAAATTGAAACATTTATATTAAGATATTTTCTCATATTTAGATGCACATTGATTTATTTGAGAAAAAATATGTTTTGGACCAAGAATAAACATTGGGTTTATTCATTAAGTTTTATTACCACCTTAAGTATACTGCTTGGGAAATTGAGTATATTGTAATACATGGATGATATTACTCATTATAAGAAAAACTATCACTATGATTCATATATTCGTTTCTTGAGAAAATTGAACATTGACTTAATCATTGAGTCAAAACGTTTGGGCCAAGTGAGAGAATGTAATAATTTTGGTTTGAACATTTTGGAAAATGAAAAGCTCCATCAGTTTTGGAATTGAGTAGTCAAATTGAATGGCTACTAATGGGTGGTAATGACCACTAAAGAGTGGTAATGGCCACAAAATGCATTCTTTGTGGTAGAATCCCTATATATAACACATGTATTTGGTCCCTGAGCTCACCTCTTCTAATTCATCTAATACACCATCTAGAGAGAAAGTGAGAGCTTAGAAAAACTAAAACAAGACAACTCTTTCATGACAATGGCTGGAGGTATAATTTAATTTTTGTTTTTTCTCATTTTATTAATGACTTGTGTTTTATTTTGTAATTTGTAACATCACATGTTAAAAATTATAGTCTAACAAATCAATGTTAGAGCATAATCCAAAATTGGAATAGGTTTTTATATAAGAACCGGATCTTTAAAATTTGGGGAACCTAATGTTTGTACTTTTGTGAAAAGGTGATAAAATGTAATGATGTGTAATTATTTGTGAAACCAATTTAATAAAATTTGCAGAATTTCCAGATTGGAGAGACAAGGTTCTTAACTTATAAAAAGTAGATATGGGTGATATGTAAATATGATTTAAGAACCTCAAAATGAGTTTATTGGATTGCATATACTCTTAAATCTAGTGAATAATCCCCCTCTCTCTAAATAAAAAATTTAGAATAACTATATTGAATGAGAATAACTTTAGGAGTCAATTTTCAATAAGAGAATTTTTGGGAGTTTTTCTTTGATGAGACTGTTTTTAAAGATTTTTCATAACATGTTATCTCTTTCAATTTATCCTTTTCACCTTTATTTCTAAATTAAATTTCAATATTTTTAAAAATAAATTATCAATTATTAAAAAATAACTTTGGTATCATAATATAAATTGTTTACTGTAATTCTAAAATATAATTTATATATTTAAAATTATTTATTTATTATGAATTTTATTTATAATATATTTTATATATTAAAAATATTTATTTATTATAAGTTTATTTATATAAAAGAAACATTAATCATTTGTATTATACATGCTAAAATACTAGTTACTTTAAATGTCATATCTCCTCTTTATATAAATTAGAATAACAATATCGAGTGAAACCATTTTTTAAGAATTATTTTTTAACGAGAGTATTTTTAAAGATTTTGTTAAACCTCTTGTTTTTGAATATATCCATTCATTTTTATTTATAAATTAAATTTTAATATTTTTAAAAAATTATCAATAGTTAAAAATAACTTTATATCAAAATATAAATTATTTATCTTAAATATGAAATATAACTTTTTGTTTAAAAATATTTATTTATTACAAATTTTAATTATAATATAATTTATATATTTAAAAATGTTGATTTATTATAAATTTTAATCATATAATATAAATATTTATGTTGTATATTGCATAAGTTTTTTTTATATGTAGTATAAGATCTAATTGATTGAGACATTGTACCATAAATGAAAATTAAACTCATGTTTTTAATCTAAATATGAAAATACAATAAATCACATTAGAAAGGGGTTGAATAATGTGTTAGATAAACTTATATTATTTTTTTCAATAGAAATGATTTTGCAATAAAACAAGTTCTTAATATTATCATCTAGTAATAAAGGACTTGCAGGTTGTTGTCCAGTAATTGATAAAACAATGACTTGAAAATCAATTAAATATAAAAAGCGTTGTGTCTATAATAAACTCTAAAGAATACTTAAACAAGCTCAATGAGAGTAGTAGAAAAACTTGGTTTATACTGGTTCATTTAATCTAAATTATGTCTAGTTCTTTTTTACAAAATAGTAAAGGGAGAAACTTATTAAGAATTGATTACAATAAGAATTTTGACTTGCCACTGTTAGCTTTACAAGTATTCTCTAAGTTACTACTGACATAATTTTTAAACTCTCTCTAAATTTAAGAAACATCTAAGTATTATTTTGTCACTAAGCCTCCTGGCTTTCACAAACAAACAATTTGAAGAATCACAAATTCTATTACTAACAGAATGTGCTTAGAATGAAATATAAATCAATACAAAAACTTTTTAAGCAAATAATAAGCTATTTTAGCACTTTGTTTCACTCTATAGTATTTCTCTTGATTTCCTTCTTGCTTTTTCTCAATGTGTGAGTGTTGTTCATCACTCACAACCGAAGCTTTGATGCATCTTTTATAGGATAAGGATGATCTAATCATTATGGGACTATTGTTAATCTTGATCCTCTAATTCTAGTTGGAGAGAGATGAGACTAGAATGCTCATTGGCATGTGCAACGTGTTCTCCTCAGTGATAATGATTTTGAATCTATTCTTTCCAAATTTATTCTTTATTCTAAATTCAAATGTTAGCCATTTATAAAAGGAAAGATAATATTGTTCCACAAAATATTCTATTTGTAATGAATTCTTCTTTTCGAAAAAGAATAAGTGTATCACACTTAATAACATAACAGATTCGTCTTTGAGTGTTTGAGGTCCATTGGATGTTGGATATGATTTAGGATGGAAACATGTTCCTGTGAATGAGAGTGGACGATCATGAAGCTCGCTAAGAATAGAAAGACCTTGCGACGTTTGCTTCAACTAATAGGTCTTGTTCACTTATATTTAAACTATTATTAATCATAAATTTATATATTTGTTTTCATCAAAACTAAGGGATGAGTGGATCATCCCGTTCAAACAAATATTAATAAACTTGGTTGATTAATGACTTTGTCTCATAAGCTTGTGGTTAGGAGTTTGATCTCAGGTCCGTGCATATGAAAACAAATATATCTTGCAAGAAGTTAACCTTTTAAATAAATCTTAGTATTTCAAGATATTAATCCTTGACTCCCATTTGTCTAGAGATATCCTAGACTCGTCTTGTTAAGTCATAAGACAAATCATAACTCTTAATAATTTTGATTTGATGTAAATAAATACTAAGTGTAAAAAATTGCATCTTATATGTCAATAGACAGAAATATTGCATCTGTGTCTAATGAATCAAAGGTAACAAACATATGCTAGTTATGTGAAGCATTTAAGATTGAATTAATGCTCTAATCTTAGATTCTATGTATGAACGTATACTTAGTTATTTGCGATTGGATGTGTGGTCAAAAAGGGCAATAAGCCTTGATAAAATGGAAGTTATAGTAAATAGTTTGCTGCTAGCAAGCAAAAGAATGACAACTATAAATATTAGACATATAGTAACATAACGCTTATAAAATACCATTAATTTATAAAATAAAAGATAAAATATTTGACATTTTTTAATTAAGGTGACAAATTTTAGAATTGAGAAACATAAAAAAGTTAAAAAAAAAGATTAAATATTTTTAAATCCCTCATCAATTAGTATGATATCATCAATTATTTTAAACAGATAAAAAAATTAAAAAATAATTTATTAAAATGTCTAATTGTTCTATAAGACTTTTTTAATATGACATGTCATTAGACTGCCAACGTCTCTGTTAAATATTAAATTTTATAGGGAAAAAATCAAAAGAATTTCTTTTAAAGAACTAAAATCAAAATAACCTTATTTTCTAATTTTCAAGGAACAAGATCATATCTACTTTCTATCTATACATTTTTTAGGCTGTTGAAAACCCATTTCTACCCTTTTTTGGTTGACTGACTCGTGTTAAATTTTTGGGTTTTTTTGGTCTTTTCAACTTCTTCTTTTCAGCTCCTTCTTCTTCTACTAATAATTGTTTAAAATTCAAAATTCTTTATCAAAATATTGTCTTTCGAGAGCCCTCTAATCTCTTCTTTCGAACGTGCAAAGATCTTTTACTTGACCGAATGTTGTTGCGGTTGAAATTGGTGTGAGAAATACTTGTTTTTTTCCTTCTATTTTTTTTCTTCTGGCGTTCGTGGTTATGTTGTTTTGAAAACAAATACCTATTTCGGTTTCATCTATTTTTGGCTGACAAATTTGGGGATTGAGGTGTTTTTGTTTCACTTGGTGTTTGCATTGAATTCAAGGAACGTGAAAATTTTGCAGCGGGAAATCCTGTCGTTTAAGGTATATAGGCTTTGAATTTCATGAAAATAACTTTGCATATGTGAAGATATGTTTGTAGTTAATGGAATAATACTTGTGCTTATTGTTGTTTTATTTGTTTCTTTATGTATCTAGAATATTCTCGAGTAACTCATCTATGCTTAATATTTAGTTCTAATTTCATTAGTCTTAAGCTTGAAGGACCCGAGAAGCTTTTTCACAATAGTTTCTTTCATATTTCACACCGGTACGTTTCAAACATGAAATTTATTTTTGCCTAAAATTAGTCTTGTTTTTGCTTATTTTAATTGTTGAAATTTGTTATGCTTATGAGGTGTTTGACAAAATGTTTATAATAGAATCAAGGTCTTTTTTGGTTTAATTTTTTAGTTTCAATTTTTGTATATTGTTCATTTTTTTTTATAAGGCTTGACTAGGTTGTATTTCTGTGTTTCGTTTGAACAGGATCTTATTAAGCTTGAAGGACCCGAGAAGCTTCTTCACAATAGTTTCTTTCAGACTTCACACTGGTTTGTTTCAAACATGAAATTTATTTTTACCTAAAATTAGTCTTATTTTTGCTTAGTTTAATTGTTGAAATTTTTTTTGCTTATGAGGTGTTTGACAAAATGTTTCTAATAGAATCAAGGTCTTTTTTGGTTTAAATTTTTAGTTTCAATTTTTGTATATTATTCATTTTTTGGTATAAGGCTTGACTATGTTGCATTTCTGTGTTTCGTTTGAACATGATCTTATCAAGCTTGAAGGACCCGAAAAGCTTCTTCACAATAGTTTCTTTCAGACTTCACACCGGTTAGTTTCAAACATGAAATTTATTTTTACCTAAAACAGTCAATGGTTTGTATAGATGTTTTTTTCTTTGCTTGCTTATGATTTTGGGTGTTTATACACCAGTTTGGTTATATATATTTTTTTGTTTAACAACAAAAATCCTTTTTCCTATAAAAGTTTTTCTTTTCTATGATGAAACGCACTAGCTTGCTGATTTGTTGTGTTTCATTTTTTGGGTCATTTTTTGTTCTTATTTTGGTTGATGTTTCCTGAAACATTTAAATATTTCTTTTTATTTAGGTTTAACAAAATGTCACACGGTATTATAATGCTCAGTTTAGTGGCAAATGATATACTTAATACTAACTTTTGAACTTTTTTTTTATTTCATCCTTTCGATTTATATTCTTATTCTTTTTCATTGTTTATAAGACTAGGAACCTGCATTTTAGAATTAAGATTGAACATATGTGAAAATAAACTGAACCAAGTGAACTAATAGCTTTTATTGTCCAGGATAATGGATAAAGAGAATAATTCCAGGAACAATGATGCAGCTAAAGCACGACTGAAAAGGAAGATTATATTACGTGACAAACGTGTTTGTAAACCTTCAATTGGAGAAAAAGGTAAAAAGTTATGTTCTGAGACACATTCTAGAAGAAGGACACAATTAGGTGATATAACACCAAACATAATCAGCCATTAGTCTAAGATTAATAATCATATTAATCAAGTGTGTACTCAACCAAGTCACACTTATAATTATTTTCAAAGTCATCAATGCACAACTGCGATGCACTTGGTAGGGGTCAATTTAATATCAAGGTTTGATGCTTCTAATGTGAATAACTCCACTACTGATTACACTGAGAAAACCTACAATCCAGTGGAAGATTTATCAAATTTGAATTGTTCAACATCAACACTGTGATCTTCTAAAGGAACAACAAATACCAATTTTTTAGATGAAAACACTGATCTTGATGCAAATAATAATGCAGAATATATCAGATCTTCTCCTCAATTGGAACAGATACAAGGTACAAACAATTTTTTTTCTTCATAATGCAGACTTAATTTCTGAAATTAATTTCAATTTTGAGGAAAATGACTTATTTACCAATCCCACAACAGTTTTGTTGATGACCTACTAGAAGGTTTTGTATATTTTATATTGGTTATCAATTTAACTTGAGTCTCAAGATCTAATATCAATTTTATTCATTGTAGGATATTTTGATATTGGGGATCCAATAATCCAATGTAAACATTGCCAAGCTTATATGTGGTGTTAAGAAAGAACACAAAAACATAAACACACTACAATCCCTAAATTTTATCTTTGTTGTGGTGATGACAATGTTCAACTCCCTATTTTGAAAGATCTACCTCCTCTGCTCCAACATCTTCTATTTGATAACAATGCTAATGACAACAAAAATTATCAACAACATATTAGGATATAATATGATGTTTGCATTTACATCACCGAGGGCTAAGCTTGATAGATCTATTAACAATGGTGCAGGCCCACCAACCATAAGGATACAAGGTCAATCATGTCACCGAATAGGAAATTTGTTATCTCTTCCTGGCCATGCGCCTAAGTTTGCACAACTTTACATTTATGATACAAAAAATGAGATACATAATTGGATTCAATCAATCAGGTATATATAAACCTTATGATAACAATAATTAAAATTTTAATGTAGTTTATTCTATTATCTTAGTGTCAGATACTATACTAGCAATGCCTTAATGGTACTTTAATTAATGTAGGAGCCAAAAGAACATAGATGCTAAAATTGTGTCTAAGTTATCAGCCATGCTGGATGAATATAATGTACATGCAAAGTCCTTTAGAATGGAAAAAGGAAGGCTAAAAACTGAACCTGTTCATGATCTGAAAACTGGTGCTAATTTCTAACAGAAATAAAGATGGTAGAATATATAACACATCATCTGTATCTGAAGTTGCTGCCCTAATTGTTAGGGATGTTGATACAGATTCAAAGAGAGATATTATTATGAAGACATAGAGTGCAAACTTCAACGAATTGATGAATTGCATACTAGCTATTTATGTTTTCAATACCCTCTTTTGTTTCCTTATGGTGAAGATGGTTATAGACACGATGTTTTTCACCGATCAACACATACTTCTCAAAAAAGGATTCAACTTACAATCAAGGAGTGGTTGTGTTTTAGAATCCAAACTCGAGCAAATGAGCCACAAACTCTGCTTCAGTCTAGGAGACTTTTTCAGCAGTTCCTGGTAGATGGTTATACAATACTAGAGGCAGAGAGACTTAATTTCATTAGAAGGAATCAAGCAAAACTAAGAGTTGACAAATATTGTAACTTGACTGAATCACAACAAGGTGTCCAAACTAAAGGTTCAAGTAGAGGAAAAAGAGTGATTTTACTTCCATTCATAGGAGGTCGACGCTACATGGATCAACTTTATTTTGATGGAATGATTATATGTAGCCATGTTGGGTTTCTAGATTTGTTTGTTACTTTTACATGTAATCCTTACTAGCCAGAAATGAAAGGTTGTTGAAGTCTATGGATTTGAAAGCACCTGACCAGCCTGATATAGTGTCAAGAGTATTCAGAATCAAATTTGAAGAACTTTTGGCAGACTTGACAAAGAAACATACTTTGGGAAAAGTGGTTGCATGTATGTCACATTTTCTTTTTCAATACAAATTAAGACTTATTCATTGACCTTTTAATAATAGAATTATAAGTTACTGAAATATGTTTAATTTTGTTTTGTTTACAGATATGTACATAATTGAATTCCAAAAGCGAGGGTTACCACATGCTCACTTGCTTATCTTCCTACATCCATAAAGCAAATACCTAACTGTTGAAGATATAGACTGAATCATTTCATCTGAAATTCCAAGTGAACAAGATGAACCTAAGTTATACAATTTAGTGAAAGCTCACATGATTTTTGGCCCTGTGGTTCATCCAACAAATCATCACCATGCATGAAAGGTGGAAAGTGTTCTAGGTATTATCTTAAGAAGTTCTAGAATTCAATCATTGTTGATCAAGATGGTTATTCGGCCTACAGGCGAAGAGACAATGGTCATACTGTTTTGAAAAAAGATGTAATAGTTGACAATCATACCGTTGTCCCCCTTACAATCCCATGTTATTTTTAAAGTTCCAAGCACATATTAACATGGAATGGTGTAACTAGAGTACCTCAATTAAGTACTTATTCAAGTACATCAACAAGGGTTATGATAGGATTACAACAACCATCGTTCCAACTGAGCACCAAGTATCATGTTTTGGTGGGGTAATTGATGAAATTAAGCAATGTCTGGATTGTAGATATATGTCACCAACAGAAGCTTGTTGGATAATTTTTTGTTTTCCTATTCATAGCAGGAAACCAACTGTTGAAAGGTTATTCTTTCACTTACCTGGAGAACAAGTAGTCTATTTTAAATATAACATAGTGATTGGTGATGTTCTTTTAAACCCAAGTGTTACCGAACCGATGTTCACCTCCTGGATGGATGCAAATAGAAAATATCTAGAGGCAAAGAATCTAACCTATACTCAGTTTGTGTCCAAGTTTGTCTATGTGAAAACTAGAAGAACTTGGAAACCACGCAAGTCAGGTTATACAATTGGAAGGTTGATGAGGGTTCCTCCAAGCACAAGCGAGTTATATTTTCTTAGATTAATCTTAACTATTGCAAAAGGACCATGTAGTTATGAAGCAATTTAAGACTATGGGAAACATTGAATATTCAACTTTCAAGGAAGCATGTTTTGCTATGGGTTTCATTGGAGATGATAAGGAATACATTGAGGCAATTAGAGAAGCTTACCATTGGGGTTCAAGTCACTTTTTGAGGAAACTGCTTGTGACCATGCTGCTATCAAATGGCATTAATAAACCCGAAGATGCTTGGATAAAAGTATGATAGGATTTCAGATGAGATTTTATTTCAGCAAAGAAGAATGTCAAATATTCAAGGTAAATACTAAATCAAGTATTGACAAATACGAGTCATGTTTTACTATTTGTATTTGATTACTTATTATAATGTGTTATATGTATAGATTTGTAGTTTAATGATCAAGAGTTACAAAATTTAACTTTGATTGAGATTGAGAAATTACTGGAAAAAATAAATAGAAAAAGCCTAAAGGACTTTCCATCGATACCTTATCCACAACATTATGTCACAACATATTTGGGAAATAGGCTGATTTATGCAGAACTGGATTATGATGTTACTGAATTGAAATCTCAATTCAATAATTACTTTAAATCTCTTACAGGTAAAAAAAAACTTTTAAATGTACAAATGAAGGATGTATTGATTAAAATTTTCATTTCAAGTACTGTTTTTTCATCTCTAATATGGTGTATTTTATTTAACTACTTCTACCGATGAGCAAAGAAATATATTTGATAGAATTATGACAGCTGTGGATAGACAGGAAGGTAGGATGTTTTTTTTATACAACTATGGTGGTACAAGAAAAACCTTCATGTGGAAAACATTAACTTCGACATTAAGAAGTCAACTACATATTTTTTTAGTAGTGGCTTTAAGTGGAATAACATTATTGTTGTTACCTGGAGGGCGAACTACACACTCTAAATTCAAGATTCATGTTCCTACTTTTGATGACTCAATTTGCAATATTCACCAAGGTAGTGAATTAGCTGAACTTTTGAAAGTGACAAAGTTGATTATATGGGATGAAACACCTATGGCCCATAAATTTTGCTTTGAAGCACTGGATAAAAGCCTGAGAGACATCATGAGACTTGGTAATGAATCATCTACAATATTTGGATGAAAGGTCATTGTTTTCGGTGGAGATTTTTGTCAAATCTTACTGGTCGCTCCAAGAGGAAGCCAATCTGATATTGTCCATTCAACGATTAATGCATCATATATATGGGATCATTGTGAGGTGTTGATTTTGACAAAAAAAACATACATTTGCAGTCTGGTATGGACAACTTATCTGCAAGTAAACTCATCAGCTTTTCCCAATGGATACTTGATATTGGAGATGGAAAAATTTCTGAACCAAATGATGGTTATGCTATAATAGAGATCCCACAAGAGCTTCTCATCTCAGATTTTAATGACCCTATACATGGCAATGTCAATAGCACCTACCCAAATCTAATGGACCAATACAATAATGAGGAGTATTTACAATGTAAAGCTATTTTGGCTTCTACAATTGATATTGTTGATGAGATAAATGCTTTTGTTCTATCATTAGTGCCAGGTACTAACTTATTTATTATGGTTTATGCATAATTCAATTAGAAATAAGTGCTGCATACATAAAACATTATGTATTAATCTGTCCATTTTTCTAATAAATGTAGGAGGTGAAAAATAATATTTAAGTTTAGATATGGTAGACAAATTAGGTGCAACAAACAGCCAAGCATGGGAAGCACTTACTCCTGAATTTCTAAACTCTCTTAGGACATTTGGACTTCCTAATCATAAAATTACACTTAAAGTAAGAAGTCTGATTATGCTTTTAAGAAATATAGATCAATCTGAAGGTTTGTGTAATGGCACAAGACTGATTGTGACAAAATTAGCAAACCATGTCATCCAAGCAAAAATCATTGATGGAAACAAAAATGGAAATCTAATATATATTCCTAGAATGTGTATGTCTCCATAACAGTCACCATGGCCTTTTAAGCTGATTAGGAGGCAGTTTCCTATCATGCTATCATATGCCATGACAATAAACAAATCTCAGGGTCAGTCATTGGAATGTGTTGGACTTTACTTGCTTATACTAGTTTTTAGTCATGGTCAACTATATGTAGCAATCTCAAGAGTTAAGAGTAAACAAGGATTAAAGATCTTGATACATGATAAGGAAGGAAGACCATTGAATACTACGACAAATGTAGTCTTCAAAAAAGTGTTCCATAATCTTTAATTGGTAAAATTCTGATTATATCACACATGAAAAGAACTTTAGTTATGACTTCCAACTTTTAGTAGTTCAAACTAATATTGAGGTGTACATTCTACTTTGACTTAAGTCTTATTTCAATTCTCAAGTTCTACTTTGAGGAATATGATGGATGATTTTGGAGATGTTTTCTCCTATTCATTAGTTTCACACTCTTCTAGAAATGTAAGTTGTTCTAAACACCTACTCCAACTTTCAGTTCTATTTCATTTAATTAAATTTAATTTTAGTTTTCATCTTGAACTACCACTAAAAGAATTACTGATAAGATTTTATGAATTTGATCAATGCAATGATTTACTCAATTAGGTAATTGAATTTGCAGGTTAGGAAATCAAAACACGAGACAACCAATGATTAATTTTTTAGGTTACATTTTCATAATAGAACAACTGTTGAGGTTCAATCTTTTATTTTGTTATATATCTTTTCACTCATTGTTCTTAATTATTGTTTTAAAAAATAAACGACTTCAACCTCAAGAGGGTGGAGAATGTGATCAGTTTCCCAAACCTTAGTCACCTGATGCAGCCAACTAAGAAGAGATCTTATTTGAAGCAACCTTGAGCAAGTACAAAGCAATAAGAAGTCAATTCATATGGTAAAATTTTTTGTCTTTCACTTATTTTATTTTCACTTTTAATTTGGAATACAATTATTTCAATTCTTTGCATACCCGAAAAATTATATTTCATTTTTGCCAAAACTTACCCTTCCATGTTGCGAATTTCTTAATGCAAGCTAAATCTGATTCAATCATTCTTGAGTTCTTAGGTGGAGTTATTACTGAATGCAAATGTCTGATCCATCAACTTCACAAGAACACAATGAAGATTGGAAAAGGTTGAAAGCGTTACTGTAAATATAACAAACTACAGAAGGGAGACAAAATTCTCTTTACCTTTGATGCTGCAATGGGAAAGGTAATTGGAGTGACAAAAGTTAACTAAGAGTTATTGAGTTTGGGTTTAATGTTCTGTTTTACAACTATAATTTCACTTATTATAACATTTTGTGTTTATTATCGTTGTATCTCTTTTAGTTTTTCATTGCTAAAATGGTTTTTCTAAAATGCCACATGTCTAACTTACAATGACATACATATAATGATTATAAGTTATATAAGTTATGGTATAATGTCTTTGATTTGGATCAATTATCAACGACCCTCTTATTCTTATCTTTTACTACCTTAGTATATAATGTTTTAGGTTTGGATGATTTATCGACAACTCTCTTATTCTTATCGCGAATTTCCTTAGTATATAATATATTTTTTCCAAATAAAAAATATGATTCCACATCTAATTTAAAAGACAATGAATTGAGTTAAAAGCAATACATGTGTATATATAAAGGACGCCCATGCGGATGCGGTAGAATACTAGTTTAAGTATATAACAATTGTCTTTTTAAAAGAAAAAAAATCTGATAAAAGAATTTCTAACCGGTCCATTGAGATGCACATTGGGCAAAGAAAAGGATGTTGCTCAAAGCCGATCCGCATAATGAGACGAATCGGGTCGAATCCAGATCCCGGTTTGCAAGTGGCGAGTCCCTTCTCGTTGTTAATTAAATTAAATTAAAGAAATAAATAGAATAATAATTGTGACAAATTGCATCACTTTTCAAGTTTCCTTATATTCTTCTTCTTCTTCTTCAATACCTGGTTCGTTAATTTGAGGCCAAGTGTTCCTGCTTCTTTCGGTAACAGTCTCTCTCATCGCAATCTTTCGAAAACCCTACTCTCTCTCTCTCTCTCTTCTGAAGCTGCTCGGAAGAAGGATCGAGCAGTTTCGCATTCGATTCCAGCATGAATTTCAGTGAGCTCAATTCGGCGCTGTGATCCGCACAACCATGTGGTTTTCCTTCTGGAGATCCAGAGATCGTTTCACCTTGGATCATCTCAGGTTTGCGTTCCGAATTGCGTAAATGCCACCTAAATTGAACACAAATTGAATTAAAGACAAAATCTGCATTTCTCTTTCGGCCGATCGATGATTCAATTATGCGTCTCTGTTTCTGTTCCCGAGACCTGTAGTGTGTCAATTTTGTTTGTAGTTGTCTCTGTTTGTGGTTGAATGCTTGAATTGAAGTGAAGGGTTTCGCTTTTGAACTTTCTGCTGTTCCTTACTTACCGGACTATTTTGTCTGTTGATTTGGATTATAATAGTTGCAACGTATAATTCGATTTAGTGCATAACACCAGAGATCGAGCGAGCGAGAGGGACTGAGAAGAGTAAAAAATGTTCCATTGGTTTTGGTAACTAGATATGTAATTGGACTGGTTTTGTTTTCAGAGGAGTGATAGTAACACACTCTGTTGTAGGTTAAAATTGATTGGAAACTACAAATCATGAGTGGGTTTATTAAATAAGGAGTGAGTCCTACACAGTTTTGTGATTCACAATGAATTTTAGCTAATAATAAAGAGTGTGTTTAAAAGTGAGTTCTTATTTTCAATGATGAAAATGCACGGAGCTGTATGTTCCATAGGGTATCATTTAGAGCATTAGTTTCTTTGCTGCAACAAATCCCTGGCCGTGTCTCCAACTTGCCAGATGACAAACATGTTCCCCCTGGTAAAATATATGTATTACAAAGACAAAGATTAGGCTTCACTCTTAGAGGCATTTGTTATTTAGGTTGTCAGCATTTTATCAGGGAACTGGGAGAGGGGATAGAGGATACGAATCTTGTTGCTAATGCTAACCCGGTTGTGATTTCTTTAATGTTGAATTGAAGTTCATTTTGTAGATATATATGCTCAATGATAATATAAAAAATGATTGGGTAAACTTTACTGATTATTTATTTTGTTTATTTATTAAGTGTTGTCCTGCTGCCTTATGGTGCTTAGGTACTTAACTGATCAATTGGCGAAAGTTCAAATAGTTAATGAGGTTAATAAGGTAATAATAATTTCATCCTAATCTCAGAACATTCTTTGACTCATTTTTCATGGTTTTCCTAGTTCTCTAAATTGTGTAATGTGTGGAAGGATTTTGTTATTGAGGCACTGAGATCTATTGCGGAGTTGATAACATATGGCGACCAACATGACCCAAGCTTTTTTGAGTGAGATTCCCTTATGCTTGTGTTACTTAGTAGAGTTTGTTTAGTGCTGGGAATTTATATATCATGGCTTGTGGCAGATTCTTCATGGAAAAACAAGTTGTGGCAGAGTTTGTACGTGTTCTTAAACTTAGCAGAACTGTTAGTATTCCACTTCAGTTGCTACAGACAGTGAGCATTATGATCCAGAACCTAAGAAGTGAACACGCTATATGTATGTTGATTGTCGAATAAAGTTTCCTACTATGCAGTTACATTAGTTTCTCGGCTAGATTTAACAATGTTGATGGGCAAAATAATCATCTTTTTTTGTACCTTTTTGCAGATTATATGTTTAGTAATGAACATATGAACTACCTAATTACATATTCATTCGACTTTCGCAACGAAGAGCTATTGTCATACTACATATCCTTTTTAAGGTTCGATTTAATGCATCCTATTGTTGAATGACAGTTTATGATTCATGAAATCTGTTTTCTGGGGTTGTATAAATTTGTTGACCCTCCTTTGTATAATTTTGCTAACTAGTTCTTTGGTTAAATGTCTTCTGGTCATTGAAGAGCAATAAGTGGAAAATTGAACAAGAATACAATTTCTCTGCTTGTGAAGACTCGCAATGTAAGTTTTCTGCTCTCTGGGTCTACTTAGTCTGATAATTATTCAGAATATTAGCTTAAGGTAGACCTGTAAGATGGTCTTAATAACAATAATATTTAAGGCTTTAAAATGGAAAAAGAAATGAGAGTGATTTTTTATTTCTTCTAGCTGTTGGCTATAAAAAGTGGACAATGCATGTTTTAAGGCAGATTCTTTATGTTGAAAGTTTTTGGTATCAGAAAAAAGAAATGAATGGAAGGATACAAAATTAACTGTTTAAATACAGTGAATAGGTTTGAACCAGAAGCCTGTTGGACAATTGGTATTCCTGTAAGCTGTAACAGTCCATCTTGTGAGATTATTAATTTTATGGATATATGCATAGTTGGCCTTCTGTTTTTACTCAGTCTTTGAAGCATAGTTGATTTTTTTTTGGTTAAATTACTCGGTCCCTAAACTATTTAGTAATTTTCAAGTAGGTCCCTAAACTGATTTTTTTAATTGGATCCTGAACTAAAAAAGTAGGTCCCTGGGGTTAGTTTATAGTGGCCTGAAACCGTTAGAAAATGACAATTTATGGCGGTTTTAAAAACCCTAGGAACTCAATTAAAAAAAGTACATGATCAAGGACCTAATTAGAAAAAAATTAAAGTTAGACACTTACTTGTAAATTTCCAAATAATTCAACTGAGTAGTTTGACCTTCTTTTTCCAATAATGTTTTGGCTGGGAAGGAGATATCAGAAAATTCTGCCTTTGTTTTCTACATCTCTAAATGTTTTTTGTATATTCTATGCATTTAGGATGAAGTAGTTTCATTTCCACTGTATGTTGAGGCAATACGCTTTGCCTTTCATGAGGAGAACATGATTCGCACTGCTGTACGTACTGTGACCCTTAATGTTTATCATGGTAAGATTTACTATTTTACATGGCCTCCATTTTTTTTTCTTCCTGAACTCAGTTATGTTATGATGCAAAAATATTTAATTTTCTGACAATTGGCTGTACACTTTTCAGTTGGGGATGAATGTGTTAATAGATATATAACTAGTGCACCTCACACCGAATACTTCTCGAACCTGGTTTCATTTTTTAGGAATCAATGTATGGATTTAAATAGACTGGTCTCTGAGACACTGAAGTAAGACATCATATCTTCTTTTCTCTTTGGCATATTAACTTAAGATTTTCTTCTTTCCTGATAGAGAAGTTATTGTTACTGAGACAGAAATCCAGGCCCAGATTCAACCTCTGCAATTGTTGCTGCTGTAGATGAAATTGAGGATAACCTGTATTACTTCAGCGATGTTATCTCTGCTGGAATTCCTGATGTTGGGAGGCTAATAACAGACAGCATTTTGATGCTTCTGATTTTTCCAATGCTTCTTCCTTCCCTGAGAATAGTGGACACTAATGTATGGAACTTCTCTTTATGTCTTTCTATGTTGACTTTGATCAACATTTGCATCTGTTCAAGGATCTCTAAAAGATTTTTTCTTGGATGGATTTTTATTTAATATTTATTATACAGCGTGTTCTTGTTAATGTTTAGTAGCACATTAATACAGGACATGCAAAGTGGTGTTGTCACTTCTCTCTACTTACTTTGTTGCATCTTAAGGATAGTCAAGATCAAAGATTTGGCAAATACCATAGTCGCCGCTCTTTTTTATCCCTTAGAGACCTTTACAAGATTTTCTAGGGGTAAAGTCAATGGCTATATATCTGATCGTGGTCTTACATCCGTAAGCCAAGAACCAGATGATGATAATATTGCCAAGTGCAATGCAGAATGCTTGACAGTGAATGTCCCACAGTCTTCTAGTTCTTCAGGTTTAGACACAGAAAGTATTATGTCAGAAGATAATTGTAGCAGTTCAAATTTGGCTTTAAGGTAAAGGTCACTCTTTTCACCTGAATTTAAACTTGATTTTTGTTGATATATTATTGGATTGAAAACAGTTATCTTGTGTTTTCTTCTTGTCTTTGGATCTGGAAGCATTTGTAAACTTGTCAGGCCAGCCCAAACTATTATTCCTATAGTTTTTACTGAGTAATTGAAGTGACAACATGCAATTTCTATTCTATCAAATGAAAAAGTAATATTCTAGTTCTTGGACTCTGCTAACATAATTCTGATGATTTTTTTGTCATCATTTCTACTCTAACTGATGTAGGGAGGTTTTGCTTGCATATGTTACTAAAGGGGATGATGTACAAGTTTTGGGTTCTTTGAGTGTTCTTGCCACTCTACTGCAAACTAAAGGTTGTGCCAGTGAATATCTGTTTGCTTTACCATTGCCCTCATTTCTGTTTTCTTAATATATCTTGTTCTGTAGAACTTGATGAATCAATGCTAGATAGGCTTGGAATTCTTCCACAACGCAAACAGCACAAGAAACAGTTATTGGTATGTTGCATCTTCAATTTTGCCCATTTTAAATTTATAAGCGTTTGACTGTTGGCTTTTGCCTCCATTTGTCAATATGGTGCATCAGGTAGGATTTCTACTATTGATATCCAGAGCCCAAATTTTTGTAATAGATTCTCCCACAAGGTTATATTGTTGCTGCTGTAGATGATGTCCTGTATTCTGTATTTTAAGATTTTCTGGCCATATTAAATGTGGCATTTTATGCCAAATATGCAGAAAAGCTGAGTATTAGAGCTCAGGAAGTGATATTATTATTATTTCTTTTCCTTAGGACTTTATCCTGACTAGCATTTTTACGATTACTGTTGAATTTACCTTCAAGTGCCATTATTAAAAGATCTGTAAATACAGCAACCAATAATGTAGCCTTTTCCCACTGGATTTTTGGTATCCCTGCCTCTAGAGATTAGGCTACCCTTTGTATGATCTATTTCCCTAATTGCGGCTTCTACAATTATCCTCCACACATGCATGAATCACCCAAAGGCAAAGTTCTACCTTTTTTTTATTCTACAAAAGGTACTACCCCAACTTCCTCACTAATAAATTATTCCTAATCTTGTCTAGTATATCGACTCATCTATGCAACATTCTTTTCTATGGTACATTGACTTTATTCTGTTGACTTTTGACCGCCCAACATTCTGTCATACAACATCCTAGGTCCTATAACGGTGTGGTAAAATTTTTCCTTAGTTTATAGTGGTATCTTTCTGTCATAACACTAAAGTCACTCCATTTCTTCCTCCTTGCTTGAATTCAATGTTTTACATCTCCATCTATTTCTTGTTTTGTATGATCCTCAAAGTTAAGATTGGTGTGCCTCCTGCTAAACTTACATTTTACTTCTATTTAAATGAGAGCCATATGCTTCCAAAGCTTGCCTCTTCATCACTAACTTCTCATTTATTTCCTTTCTCGACTATTTTCAACTAGGACTACATTGTCTGCAAAAATAAGATGTCGAGACTTTCTATTAATAGCCTTAATAGCACGTATTAACATCCCTACTATTCTTGGATGTGATATTCTATAAATGAAGTAGAAGGTGCTGGAGAAAGCTTCATTCAAGGCTTAGAGTGCAATGGAAGAATAAGAAAGTTGTTTTGTAGTTAGAAAAAAGAAAAGGGAAACAATTGTTGATGGCAGCAATTGCAAACTTGAAATACTAGTAGAAATCTACTATTGACTGGTGTTTAGAATTTATCTGAATTAAGTTTTGACAAGAAACTTTTGTTTTGAGGAAATAAAGTTAGGATGTGTGAAAACCTGATCTACATAATGTCTTGAATAATTATCATAGGAAGGTATTCTGACCTCTTTGGTTGCTGGAAGAAACAATGATATGGTGGAGGATTTGACAGGTTTACCTAGGAAGGTTATTGCTAGATGGTTTATTGATTTTTTTTCCGTTCATTTTGAAATTGGGCTCATTTCAGTAGTAGGGGAAAATAGCTCATAGTTTTAATCTAGTGAAATAGTGCTTCTTTCTACTTTTGATGAATTTGGTTTATTGTTGTATGTTATTTGATTGGCATTGTATATTTCTATAGCAAGCTTTGGTTGGTGAGGCGTCAGGTGAAGAGCAACTTTTTTCTTCTGAAAATAGCTTGATGAGGGATGGCAGTGGATGTGAGCCTGGTGTCTATCTTGAAAAGATCAAGGTTTGCAGTTCCCTGTTTTTAAGTGTTAGTAGCAGTCCTTTATTTGGCCTTTATTATAATTTTCATTTTTCCTTCTTGAAGCAAGCTTGGTTCTATACTTTTCTATTTTGCTTGTTAATTTCACTACCTGACTCTGATTTAGATTTAATATCTGATTCTTTCCAGTTTCCACTCTTGCTTTGTTCTAGCCTAATTCAGGATATTTACATGTCTGGTCTTCTGGGTCAGGAATGCCCACAAGACCCAGATAATTAACATAATCTATCTTAATACTGGTTGAATACTGGAATTTTTCTAAACTAATTGTTGTTCCTGGTTAGTTAATAATTTGAGCAATTGGTAAAATTTCTCCCTTCTCTGTCATGCATGTGGTGGAGAGGAGTTGTCATAGCATGTGTTGCTTAACAGGTTCTCTGAGCCTGTATTTTCCCTTAATTGTATTGGCACTTTTTTGTTATTAATTTTGTCTCATGGGACCATAATTAATTTAGTTATCACCGAGTGAGAATTGGGGATCGCCGATCAAGACCTTGATAATAGCTGTATGTATACCAAAGGAGCATTGCTTCCTTCAGTTCCTTGTCCCTTAAGGATCCCATCCCAACGGTCCATCTTTCAAGTATAATAATTAAAAATGGTTTGGAATATTTCTGTGTGCCATATTTTGAAAACTGGACCGGATGGTTGAAGTGGGTTAACCTTGAACCGGTTCTCCAGCTGATCTGACCTGGCTTATGCAACTGGATTGTCATGAACCAGTCAGAAACTGGCCAAACCTCATAAATTGGTTCACGAATTTAAAAAATGGAAGCACCTACTATTTGAACCAATGATCCTTTAGAGGTTGCCAATTGCCCTGTTCCATCACTAAAGCAAATGTGTTTTTTTAGGTCAATTTCTTTTGAAGGTATTTATATTTCATAATGTAATATGTTTAGATAGATTCCTAGTTTTCAAAATTAATATATTTTCATGTAAAGTCCTTGTGGTGTATGTATTCAATCATAATTTAGATATTAATAATATAATGTAAATATTTACCTCTAAAATTTAAAAATTAACAAAATTTTGTGAGATGAAAATGTTTATTTCTATAAAATTCAATTTAATTTAAACTTTTTGTCACAATATGACTTAATGAATAAATTTTTACTTAAAATGATTGAGCAAAATAAAAATCTGAAGAGGAAAGGAAAAAAAGTTGGTTCAAATAATTACAGAAACAAATATTTTTAATCGTCTGGATGTAATAATATCATCATCTAAAAAAATTAAACGGTACTACTCAGTGGTGCTCATAGGACGGGTTTATCTTAGTTTCTATCTGTTCGAAATTTTGATGGGATTATTTATTTGGAATTGAACTCAAACCCAATTAGGACTTGATAATATATGAGACAAGATTGGGTCAACCCAATATATTCTCATAATATATTAATTTTAACGTTATGTTTAACTAAACCATAGAATTAAAGAAGTATGAAACTCAATTAAGATATCTTCAATATATATTTCAAAATTAATAATATCAATATAAATATAATATCATGTTATATAAAGCTATACGTTAAGTTTAGAAGTTTTTTATTAATACATAATTGTTAAAGTCTAAATTTTAAAAATATGTAGGACACCTGGTCAGGTTGGGGTTGGATGAACCGAAACATAATTGACTTTTGGTCAAGTTGGGATGACCCGAAATATCTCATCAAATTGGCGGGATATTATGTTCATGGGTATGGGCGGAACAAGCATCTGATATGATACAATACTTAAATACTGACATATTTTTAAGATACTGGGAGAACAATATATATTAGTTATTAAATAAAATATGTATATTCATATATGTAAAAGAAATATCTGCATGTGATTGTCCTATCCTAGACTAAGTTTCAAGTTCTCCATCTCCCGAGTCCATATATTATAATTGAGGTTGGCAAGTAATTTGAGGGTGGTGGATATCCAAAAATAAAAGGATACACCAAAAACACAAATGCCGGTGTATTATATGAGTATCGGTTTTGGTGTGGATGCACCATCATATCTGTATCATAGGCTCAATATAAATACTTACTAAATGGCTATTCGAAATTTTGAATCTGTTTTGATAATTTCTAATAGATTATATCTAAATTGTATTAATGTTTGATTTGATTCACTTAATTTTGTGATGTATTTGTGGAGCAAGTTATATGTTCAGTTGTGTTTTTCTTACTAATATTTAGAAGCTCCTTTGCTTGATATTGGCTTCCTTAGTTTTTGTTTACCATGTTTTACAGGAGCAGTACGGGTTATCTTTTCTGTCTTCTGATTTTCTTATGAGCCCTCGTGTGCCTAGATTTCAGGTACATGTTTGTATCTCGTTGAGTCTTGTTTATGTAATAGTTTCATCTATACTATGTAAAAGTCCTTGACTCCTTATTGGTTGGCACATCTTTTCATTTAAGATAATGGAACTGTAGCACTAGCATAGTTGGCTAATTGGCTCCTTATAATAGGTCATATTTTTGTATACTCCACTCAATGATGTCATTTTTTAAAAATTGAAATTGAAAAAAAAATATATATATATAAGAGAGAAAGGAGGTAAAGTACAATTGGGGAAAGATAATCTAAAACATAAGAAATTGAATACAACGAGGAGCATGAGAGAAACTCAAGAATTCAGCAAAGAAAGGCTGCCCAGTCTCTCTGCATATCAGAAATAGCAACTTGAAACAGCCATCGGCCAAAGACCCAAGAGATTGTTAAACTTAGAAATTAGGATGAAAACTGTGTACTCTCCTCTGGAGAATTCTTCTTTAAATATTATGATACAATCTGATTTCTAGCCTTGAAGTTTGCTAAAAAACTATATATGGTAACCTATAGCTGGACTAAGTAATTAAGGATATAATTACACAATTACAGCTATACAATCATATAAGATATGCTGGTTTAAAGGGCCAATAAATCTGCACAAATAATGACAAATAATCTGCCTATCAGTCTTATTGACATCCCCCCTCAAATTGATGTTGGTGAATCTACAAGCATCAATTTGCTGACTAGGAAATTATGCCATTGACGTGTCAAAGATTTGGTGAGGACGTCGGCTAGTTGAACAGATGTTGAGACATGAGGCAGAGTGATAATGCTGCGGTCACAGGCTTCCCTGATTGAATGACAATCGATCTCTATGTGCTATATTCTTTCATGGTATACAGGATTTGCTGCAATTTGTAAGACACTTGTATTATTAGCATACAATGGAGTTGGTGTTGCTTGTGAATAACCAAGTTCTGAAAGAAGGCCTCGTAATCAAATAATCTTAGAGCATGCGACAGAGATGGACCGATATTCTGCTTCAGTGGAGGATTTAGAGACAGATTCCTATTTCTTGCATTTCCAGGAGATAGGGACATCTCCTAAAAACATACACCAATTAGTAGTAGACTTCCTTGTGTCAGGACATCCAGCCCAGTCAACATCACTGTAGGCTTGAAGTTGTATTGGTGCACCTGCAGGAAAGAAGAGACCACGGCTAGGAGTGGCAAACAAATATTTAATGATTCGTTGTATTGCTGTAAGATGCAAGTGTTTAGGATTTTGCATGAATTTGCTGATTGTGTAGACAGCAAAAGAGATATCAGGTCTTGTGATGGTTAGGTAGATGAGACTTCCAACCAACTTTCTATATAAAGTTGGGTCTTGTAGGAGTTCACCTTCATCCCGTCTTAACTTGACATTAACTTCCATGGGAGTGTCAACCGTAGTTGCAGTGGTGAGACCAACTAGCTGAGTTAGATCTTGAGTATATTTGTGTTGAGTGACAAAGATGCTTTTTATTGGAATTGTACTTCTAATCCCAAGAAATAAGTGAGTTGTCCAAGATCTTTCATGTGGAAAGTTGTATGCAGCAATTGTTTGATTGTAGTGATAGCCTCTTGATCTGAGCCAATGACAATAATGTCATCTACATAAACAAGGAGGATTACAATTCCTTTTGAGGTCCTTTGTAGAAAGAGAGATGGATCATAACTACTTTGGATGAAGGAAAAGCCAAGTAGTGTTGTGCTAAACTTTTCAAACCACATTCTTGGTGCCTATTTTAATCCATACAAAGAACGTTTTAGCTTGCAAACAGTATTAGGTAATGGTGAGGACATACCAGTAGGAAGTTTGATGTAAACTTCTTCCTTGAGGTCACCATGAAGGAAGGCATTTTTGACATATAGCTGGTGAATTTGCCAAGATTCATATGCAACAATGGAAATAATAGTCCTCACAGTAGTCATCTTAGCCACCGGTGCAAAGGTCTCTTCATAGTCTAGGCCAAAGTGTTGTTTATTTCCAAGAACAACCAATCTAGCCTTGTATCGATCTATTGATCCATCTGAATGCAACTTTATAGTGAATACAAATTTATTGCCAAGAGGTTTAATCGATGGAGGACATGGAACAATGTCCCATGTTTGATTTTCATCTAGTGCAAAAAGTTCAGTTTCTATAGCATCCTGCCAACATTTATGCTCCATTGCCTGTTTATATGAAGAAGGAATAGGAACAAATGCTAAAGTTGCTGTCAAAGATAAAGGTTCAGAAAAATCATACTTTTATGGTGGTTTACAAACGCGATTACTGTGACGTAAAGGGACGGGCACTAGTTGAAGCGTTGAATCAGCAGCCAGAGAATGATCGGGAGGGGGCCTTGGAGGCTGAATTAGTGGAACAATCGGACATCTTTGGTAAACCATGAAAGGAGGATGAGCTTGTTCTTCTACAAAACTGTTAGGAAACAATGACAAAACAGATTTCGATGTAGAAGAGTGAGTGTCTTGGTTAGTAGTAAAAATATATGTATCTTCTTGAAAAATGACATTTCTAGAAACCCAAATCCTATGTAAATGAGGATCATAGCATATAAAACCTTTTTGATGGGTTGAGTAACCATGAAAAGCACATTTAACAGATTGAGCTGTGAGTTTGGTGCGTTCTGGTGGCTGAAGATGAACATAACTGGCATAACCAAAGGTGCGGAGAGTGGAATAATTAGGTGGCTTACCAAATAACCTTAAGAAAGGGGAATCATCGGTTAAGACTTGAGAAGGCAGCCGATTAATAAGGTGGACAGCAGTTGAAAGAGCTTCACACCAAAAACGGGAGGGCATAAAGGAATCCAACATAAAGGTACGGACAACATCAAGAAGATGACGGTTTTTTCTTTCAACTACCCCGTTTTGTTGGGGTGTGGAAGGACAAGACCTTTGTGATAATATACCATTTTCCTACAAGAACTCTTGAAACAAATGAGATGTATATCCCCCCCCCCCCCCACCCCCATTGTCAGAATGCAGGGTTTTAATTTTTGATGAAAACTGAGTTTGAACATAAGCATGAAAGAATTTGAATGCAGAGAATGCTTCAGCTTTAGAACGCAAAAAGCAGCCCATGTAAAATGACTATAGTCGTCAACAAAAGTGATAAAATACCTCTAATGTGCATGAGATATTACAAGTGCAATTCTCCATAAATCACTGTGAATTATGTCAAAAGGCTGATTTACATTTGATTAATGAACTGGAAATGGTAGAATTTTACTTTTACCAAGTTTACAAGAATTGCAATCAAATTGAACAGCACTAAAAGATGGGGAATCTTTATTGCCAAGAACTTTGGATTTCATCAGTTCATGAAGTACATTGGAATTTGGGTGACCAAGACGCTTATGCCATAATTGGAAATTATCAGTTGCAGAATTACAAGAAATAAAAGGCAGAAAAAAACATGGTGACAAAGATGAATAAAGAGGAAAAAGACGTCCAACTTTAGGTCCCTTCACAATCATCTTCCCTGAGTGTTGATCCTGTACAAGACAACCAGATTTTGAGAATTCAACTCTACAATCATTATCAACTAATTGACCAACTGAAATAAGGTTACTAGTGAGATCAGGAGAAACATAAACATTGGTAAGATATGAGGAAATATCACCAATTGCTGTGATAGGTAAATTGTTTCCACCTGCAGTGTGTATTTGCAAATTACCAGAGTAATTTGTGACATTGGTAAGTGCAGCAACATTGATGGTCATATGATTGGATGCGCTAGAGTCAAAATACCAAGGAGAGCTGGGTAAAGAAGCTTTACCTGAAAGACCCAAAGCAGGCGGATTCTGATCCCCATAAACAGGAGTAGTAGAAGAGCCATTAGTTGCAGTGAAGGCTGTTGCATTTCTCCGTGGTGGTCTGATTTGACATTCTTTTATGATATGACCTTTTTTGCAGTAATTACAGAACTTTTTAGGACAATGGGAAGCAAAATGTCCATGGCCTTTGCAGTAGAAACATTGGACAATACTCATGTCTCGTCCTCAAGGTTTGCCTTGTATTGCATATGCCACAAGTAGGGATGCAGATTTATGTTGTTCCATGTTTGTCTAAGTGAGGAGACGTTGTTCTTCATGAAGTAGTTCATTTAGGCATTCATCCAATGAGGGGACAATAGCTCTATTCATTAGGTTGGTTCGAATGCCCTCAAAATCAAATTTCAATTTCATAAGAAATTGATCTCGTTTTGTGGTGTCATGAACGTTTTGGACTACAATTTGTCCTTCAGTTGACAAATCTTTATAGACAATGTCAGTATATTTAACCTAAAGATTCATGAAATGAGAATTAAAATCAGAAATTGAGAGACTATCCTGTTGAAAAATGGCAATTTCATGTTCAAGCTGAAACATGCGAGCAGTTATTTTTGTTATAAATTTTCTTCAAGTAGTCCCACATCTTTGTTGCAGTGGTGAATGGTTTGAGATTGAGGATGATATTAGGCTCAACAAAGCCTATGATCCAAGTTATGACCTGTGCATCTTTGACCTCCCATTTGGCATGTGCCTCCATATGCGTAGTTTTGTCAGGAGCAGAATCAGTTCCGTCAACATGACCCCATTGCTCCTTGCCTTTGACAAAGATCTGGAATTGGAATGCCCAGGTGGAGTAGTTCTTTCCATTAAGACAAACAAAGAGGATATCATATTTTTCAGTAGACATGATGTTGAGAAAAAAATCACAGGAGGAGAAAAAACAAGAAACTCGAGAAATCAAGAACAGATATATAAGGTGAAGTTACCCAACAGATATATAATTTGCACCTCAAGAATTGAGACAGGCAATGTGAGACTTCCTAACACCTCCTTACACAGATGCCTGCCAATACAGGCAAGCCTACTAGAATAGACAAGAACTAAGATGGGCTATAGACTTTTATACCATTTTAGATTTCAACTTAAAATCAATTGGCACTAAGTGAAGTTGTCCAACAGATATATAAGCTACACCCCAAAAATTGAGACAGGAGATGTGAGACTTCCTAATAGAGATGGCATAAACTGATAAACAGAATCCTACCTTGGAGGCTGTAGCAAGTTCAAGGGAAATAAGACTCAAGATGTGTTTGTTGATATTATGTATGTATAACATAATATTGATAACTTCATAAAAATAAAAATTAAATTTCACTTATAAATGACATAACTCATAACATATAGTATTCACAATTAAATATGAAATGAAATCAAATATGTCGTAATATTCATTGGCAATTACAACTGGAAACTAAATAATTATAATTGATAAAATTACCAATCATCACACATTAGTAAGAATTGTATTAATCATCATATTATTGGTTTTTTTATAATAAAAAAGTATTTTTTTTCTTTTTCCAGTGAACTGGTTATGCCGGTTTTTAGGGTTAAATGAACTGATCTAATGCCCGGTCCTAGTTCTACCATCCAGTCTGGTCTAGTTTTGACAACATAGATGAATGCTATACATAAACATATAATGATTAGTTGTTCCTAGTATTGTTAACAATACTTTTATCTCTGTTTTTTCTTGACCTCTGAATTTCAGAGTTGGTCTCCATATTTACCTTTTCTGCAATACCAAGTTCTATCACATTATGTTTAGTAATTTAATTATGTATAATGTGGGTGTGTGCGCATGCATTTTTCAGGTGCTCGATGCATTAGTGAGTCTCTTTTGCCGTTCTAATATATCTGCTGAGACACTGTGGGATGGTGGTTGGCTTTTACGGCAGTTGCTTCCTTACAGCGAGGCAGAATTCAACATTCATCATCTGGAATTGCTGCAGGTAAGAACATATAGTCTTTATCAGCAACACCCACAGAATTAATACATGCACCTATATTGTATATTGTTTATATATATAGGATGTCCACCTCTTTGCTTAGTATATCGAAGTGATTTTTGAGTGGGGCACAAGGAATATCTTGGTTCATTGTCTGTTTTATGTTCTTCCAGATGTATAACTTGCGAAGACTCAATTATTCTTATGTAGACGTAAAAATTCTCTTCATAGTAAACTGTTATGACAGGATAGACACAAATAAGAGAAGAGAATCCTTTATCGCAAGGAACAGTGGGTTTCTAGAGAAGGTGAAACTAGAGAAGGTGAAACGAATTACATAGGTGTTAGTGTGTTATTCAGGACTGAGAACCTGATCTCTCCTAACAGCCAATTACAACTCCCAAAACTGACTTACCCTCCTAAATTCTTCCTATTCATAGCCCCACCGTAACAGCTGTTAACTTTCGAACATTCTAATGAAGCCTCGCCCAATTGCAGGCTCCCTTGAATAGGAGCTCTAATACTTCCATGCATGATTTAGTATAGTATTTTCCATTTGTCCATGAAATTCTAGTTTTCAATAAGAAGCCTGTGGGCACATCTATGGAAGACATGGTAACCTATACCATTCTTTTGATTTGTAAAACAACTGAGGGCTTTGATTGTATGATTGTATCCAGATAATTTGGTTCTTTATTGTTGTAGACCTTTTTATTGAAGTTGCTGAATATTTCCTCAAAAAATGGTTATTGCTTATTATCATGAAGTTAAAAATTTCTTTCCGCTTTTTCCTAATATCATTTTCATAAATCTTTGAAGGAATTTAAGAGTAGTTTGAGAGAAGATACTGATACAAATTACACAAAAAGCTTTCATGCTTTTCAAATCGTCATCTATGATAATTTTTTTGTTAATCCTAGTTTTGGGATAGAATTGTGAATAATATTCTTGAGAATTAGTCTTTAACAATGGTGTTGTATGATCTATGTAGCTGAACTCACCTAGTGGCATAAAACTTTCTTTGTTAGTTTTGGGATGGAATGGGGGTTATTTCTAAATTCCAAAAGGTTAAAGTTTTTTAAGTTGTGAATAATAGTTCTTTGATTTGCAAACCTAGTCAATGAGTGACTCTGTTGATGGTTTGTGTGATGATTGCTTGCATCGAAGCATATGTGCCAATGACATGAAATAATTAATAGTCAATTAATATGTTCAATGTATGGGTATAGACATGAATTTACCATATTTTCATTTGGTTATTATCAATGCATTTAATATATGAATCTCATATCTGCTATTTGCATCTCCTAATAGCTGTTGGATCTATTTTCCCCGCAAATACAGGTTTCATACAAGAACTCTGCTACTGCTCTTGTAAAGGAGGTTAGAGGTTTCTGGCCCGATCTTCTTATTACCGTTCTTTGCAATGAGTGGAGAAAATGCAAAAGAGGTGATTTTATAACATATCTTGTGCTTAATGGATTTCTATGTTCTAGTGTTTTACTTTTGTGCTATAACCAAATATTTTTCTACCTGTAGCAATGGAGTCATCATACCCTCCTAAAGAACCAAAGTGCATACTTTTTCCTTCTCAGATGTTATCTTCAGAAGGTAAGCTTGTACTATCAACCATGGAGCTGTTCCAATATTCATTTTTTCCTTTGGCTGGTGGTTATGGAGAGAATAGTAAGAGTGCCCTTAATTGATGTTTCTGTTTGTACAGAAGATATACCTGAGGGCTCATCATTTGCTGCTGGAGAAAAAATGCATGAAGTAGTGAAGGTCTGCACTTATTTTTGCCTGTTATTTTCTTAAAAGTGCACTATAGGATACATGCTAACACTGTTGGACTTTTCTCGATTCTTGTTTTTCATGAATTGTGCGCCCCACTCTCTGTTAGGTATTTGTAGTTCTGCACCAGCTTCAAATATTCACTCTAGGTAGATATTTGCCTGAGAAACCTCTTATTTATCCTCCTGGTGATCTCCCAGCAAATTCTCGTGCCCAAACTTCTGGACTTGATGTGTCAGGCCCAAAACCAGGAACTGAAGTCAGCCTTGGTAAATGTTCATAACTGGAGTTTTCTGTATTCTCTCTTGACTGTTTTTACATATATTGAAATTATTACTTAGACATGATAGTTCAAATGGCAAAAGGAAGATAGAAGAGAAGAACCTGGGGTTTTTGGTGTGTATTGGGAGGGGCAAGGACACAGGATCATAGTTGCATAACATAGTCTGAGAGCATCACTAATAGTAATAAAACATGACATGATAACCAAGTACTCCTAATTTGAGATGGAAATTTATAATTTGTGTGCTATCATTAGAACACCTAGTACTGATGGATACCCATTTTGAATAGTACCAAAACAAACAGATATCTTATATTTCCAAAATCCTATTATTCATATCCCATGCAGCTAGACCCCATTCTGTATTCCCTCTCCCTTTTCCTTTAGATAGGGGAAGGGGGAATAATTTGGTTTGTGTATTTTGTTTTTCATAACACTGTGCCTAGAATGACTCATGAGCTTTGCTGTGAGTTTTAGAAATGGTATGATGAAGAGCAGATTTTTATGTATACTGGAGGGGTTTATGGCTTTATAAAGCCAAGATTCTAAAATGCATTGTAAACATGGTATGTCAGTTTCATCAATTAATAGTGACATGAAACCCATACACCTTGTTTGGAAATAAACCTAACTGCAGAGAGAGGGAAAACTGTGCCCAGTTGAAATGTGAAGGAATGTTGGCAATTTTCTAAAAAGTAATTTATTATGCAAATTATAGTTTTATATTTCTCTCTTGATGGTACTCTTTTATATGAAACCCTCAATTGGGTCAGCCAAAATTACATGTATCACTATCACCTCACCACATTAGTTGATGGGATTTGAAAATCCAATAACCCACATATTTGGAAGGTATACTCCAGTGGGGGGTGTAGTAGGATGTAGAATACTGCAATGTGGCAGTTATGTAGGATAGTCATGTGTTTAATTGTGCAGGACAGTTATGTAGTAGTTATGTGTCTACGTATGAAGGACATTATCAGTTATATAGCAGCTATGTATTCCTAGTACATGATGTAAGTAAGGGTTCGGAGGCATTTATTATGTGTGTATTTGGTAGTTTGGACAGAGTTCATTCTCTCTGTAAGAATTTCTCAACTCTGGGACCATTCATGCTGTACTTTCTGTAAAATTTTGTATTTAATCATAATCATAATAAACACTAATTAAACATCAATTTCAGTTGGTAATGGGCCATTTTGTTAAAACTTATTTGTTGAAAAAAACGCTTATTTTAATAAAATAAGCAACCTTCTGTTTTCTTAAATGTGTTTGTCTAAACTGCTTATGCTTAAAAAAATATTTTTCTGCTTATTTTAAGAAGCAAATCTTATCTGCTTATTAGAAAAACACTTTTATTAAAAAGCGCTTATTTTAAAATTGTTTTTAAGTTTAAACAAACTAGCCTAATATATCATTCGTCCTTAGTAAACAAATTAGTCCCGCAGATTCTTTTTGGTACTACTTTAGTCCTTCATAAGGACAACCAGTGCATTTTAGATCTTTTGAAAGGTTAATTTGATGAAAAAAAATTTAGTAGACTTACAATTGTGTTTTAGATCTTTGAGGGATATGATAACCAATTTTTTTATATAATATGATAATGTATGTAACTTTGGAGGACTAAACTGAGGGTGTTTCTTTGTTTTTTTTAATTGTCTGTGAATATGTTTCTTAATTTAAGGTTGTAATTCCTTGTTAGAAGAGAGTTACATAATAGTATTTTAGGTTGACTATCAACTAGTTTTTGGTAAAGTTGCTCTTATTTTCCCTGTGCAGTTAGTGCTGTGCCTTGTAGAATTGCTTTCGAAAGGGGCAAAGAGCGCCATTTTTGCTTTCTAGCAATCTCTGCAGGAACTTCTGGGTGGCTTGTGCTAGCAGAAGAGTTGCCACTGAAGAAGCCCTATGGAGTTGTTCGGGTTGCTGCACCTTTGGCTGGGTGCAATGTATGTATATTTGTCTGCCACATTTGCATTTTTATCTTGAATCAAGTAGTTTGGTTAGCCGACACCTACGGTACAAATTTATCTTGTTGGTTTAGAGTTTAACAAGTGGCATTGTTGCTTTTATTTTTTTTCCTATGAATCTCAACCTATGCTCTGCATGCATGAATATATGCTAAGATTCATGCATGACTTCTCTTTTTCACTTCTTATGCTGATTAAAAAAAGAAAGAATGAAAGAGTGAATGTAATTTGAAAAATTGAATTTTACAATTATTTTTACTTTGATTACTCAGTATATAATTTTACAATAATTTTCTGTCTTCATTTTTTAGCCCAGAATTGATGATAAACACCCAAGATGGTTACATATGCGGATCCGACCGTCTTCTTTACCTGTTCTAGATCCTGCGAAGTTCAATGCCCACGCCCACGCCCACGCCCACGCCCACGCCCACGGGAAATTAAAGACAAAAGCTTTTGTCGATGGTAGATGGACATTGGCGTTCAGGGATGAGGAGTCTTGCAAGTCTGCTTTATCCATGATTCTTGAAGAGATTAATTTTCTGAGTGACGAGGTTCACAGAAGACTAAAGCCTTTGCTCAACCTTGAAACGGCATTGGATTTATCAGGCCCAGAGGAGGAGGATTCCTCTTCACATTCAACAACACCTCCCAATTCTGTGTAAGGTCTTTGACTTTATTTGCAATAACATGCGGTTTTCTACTCGAGGGGTGGGAAATTATTAAGTCGGTCACCCTTTTTTGTATATCCTCCAAAAATACATACATACCAAATTTGTAGATTAGCTACTGTGGTTTAGTGTCATTCTTTTTGTATATTAGTTTTTCCTTTTGCTGCCTTTCATTCTTTAGGAGCTCTAACCTAGGCCCCATATTTTTGTTTGTATTACTTTATTGCTAAGCTCTGTAACAAATGTAAATTTGAGGGAACTCCGTAAAGAAAGTTTTATTCCTTCTTGCCCAAACAAGTGTCTTTATTTTAACGAGTTATTGCTAATTTTATGGATTATGGAATAATGATAGGTTTGGCTAGCCAACGATTCATTTCATATCATATGAGGAATCGTTGATGACTTTGAATTGAATTGTCAATTTGTCATATACATGGATAAAATCTCTCTCTCACACACATGCACCGAGAAGAGTATTCGCAGATTGAATTAGATCAGTTTTAAAGAGATAAATTATTCGATCTAGTTATTTTGGTTGATAGTTTATCATCCAATTGGTTTTGTTTAAAATTTCAATCTGATTTTAATTTAAAGAGATTTGGATTTTGTTTAAAATTTCAATCTGATTTTAATTTAAAGAGATTTGGATTGAATTGATTTTTGGTTTTAATCTTAATTTTTTTTACAAAACATTAAATAAAAGGTAAGATATATAATAAAAATTTAAAATATCAAATAATTTATTTGTGTCATTATATAACTAATGATAGAATATTTACGTATCTTAACTCAAGTATTTAGTAAAAAAAATATCTTTGATTAAATATGTTTTTCATAAATATGTATGAGTTATATGATAATTTTAAAAATATATAAGAAAAAAAATAGAATTAGGAGTGTTATTATATATTTATGAATAAAAATATACTTATACACAAGTTCCTTTTGGACTTGATTGGTTTTTAAAATTAAATCCAAAATCTAATCCAATCCATTAAAAAAATGTTTTTTTAATCTGTTTGGTTTTTGACTTATTTGGTTTTTGATTTTCTGGATTGATTTTTTTTTACATCGGATTTGATAGGTTTATGAGTATCTTGGACACTAATCATATTTTGCATTTTGTTGCAATGCTGAAATTTGGGAAATCACTTAACACGATCAAACTAGATTCTGTTGAAAAGCTTTTTGTGGTTTATTTGTAACTTGAAGCCTCCTCCCCAAGGTTTGAGCATGCGAGATTATTGAAAAGTTGTGTATCTTATGGATAGAAAAGTAGAAATATTGTTAGAGCATTAATCTTTTTCTTTAAAAAAAAATCTCGGAAAAGGTTTGATTAAGAATAAGTATAAAAAAGACTAAATGACTTATTTAGTCTTTTCTCTTGTTTGTTTGGTCTTTATCTTTAAAAAATTTAATTTGATCATTTATTTTATTTTTTTTAGTTTAGTTTAGTCTTTTATCTTTTAAAAAAATTATTTGGTCTTTTATCTTATTTTTTTATTTAATTTAATTCTTTATCTTATTTTTTTTATTCAATATTAGAGATAAAAATTAGTTTAGTTGGTGACAAGTTAGTTAAATATTAGTTTAGTTGGTTACAAGTTAGTTATTAATTTAATTAGTTACAAATTAGTTTAGTTAGTTACATATTAGTTACAAGATTATCTATATAAGACTCAATGTATTCATGTAAAAATTGATTTGCCCATTTTGAACATTATCCAAAGTAATACTCAATTTCTCTCTTCTCTTCTTTCTATCTCTCTACCTTCAACTTTATCATGATATCACATCAAAGGAAAATATATTCTTTTTTTTCTTTCTCTTTCTCTCTCTCACACACACTCACCACTCATCATTTTCTTGCTTACGAAAGATCAAAGGTGTTAGTTGTTGACTCTTACAATCACCAATGATAGTCATAATCGGTTGCTCCTCTTCTCCTTTCCGTCACTTCCAACTCAACACAAATTCTAAGTTGAGGTTATCGCAGTTTGTCAACAAGCAAAATATTGCTCACCTGACCATTTCTGATCAAGACAGATAAATCATATGGGCATATACTTGGAGTACCAAAGTTAAGAGCAACCAGAACAGTTTTTGTGAAGATAAAGGATATTAGTGGGAAGCGGAAGAGGAACCAAAACAGTTTCCATTTGCATGGCTAGAGTAAGTCTCTTCATGTCTAGCACTATCCAGTTTTTGCCTAGAAGGTGTTTGATTAAATGCTTCTGAAGATTTTGACTTATTGTTTGGTTTGTTTTGATGATTTTAGCTTCTGCCATGTGTGGTGGTTAAGCGATGTTCATTTGTTAGCTTCTGTCATGAGTGGTTAAACTTTGGTTATTGTTGGTTCACAAAGTGTTTGTGAAAAATTCTCATAGAAGACATATTTTGTGATTCTTCTATTTTGTTGATGTAAACTTCTGTTCGTGGTGATTAAGCATTGTTTAAGCTTTTTCCATGGATGGTTAAACATTGAATTGTTATTTTGCTTTTGCTCTTGATGGTTAAGCCTCATTACTTCTGCCAAGTGGTAAACTTTGATGTATAGTTTCTGCTTGGTGGTTAAGCTTTGATAGTTTCATGGATTAATAATGATTAATAATGATTTGATGGTTAAACTTTGATGTTTGCTTTGGACTCTTGGAAGAAGATTGAGAAAGCTAAAGTTGGTTGAAGATTTTTAAAAGTTTCTGTTTTGGTCGATGTATTTTCGACATGTTTAGCTATATTCTAAGTTTTCAAACTTTATTTTCATTTCTTTTGATGATGATGTATTGTCTTCTTCAAGCTGCAAGTGTTTTCAACACCTTCGAGCTTGCGGGGTATTGGAGATGAAAATTAGTTTAGTTGGTTACAAGTTAGTTAAATATTATTTTAGTTAGTTACAAGTTAGTTATTAGTTTAGTTGGTTACAATTTAGTTTAGTTAGTTACAAATTAGTTACAAGTTTATCTAACTCAATATATTCATGTAAAAATTGATTTGTTCATTTTGTGCATTATCCAAAGTAATATTAAGTTTCTCTCTTCTTTTCTTCCTATCTCTCTGCCTTCAACTTTATCATTCAATTTGATTTTTTTATTTTATTTTTTTGGTTTAATTTAGTCATTCAATCTATTTAAAGATTAACTTCGTTAATCATTTAAAAATATTTTTTTTATTCAGTTTTCTTCCATTTCCCTCCATTCCATTTTTAACAAAAAAGTTCATTCTTAAACGATTGACAATGTCAATCTTAAATAGATTGAATGATTAAACTTAACAAGAAAATAAGATAAATGATTAAAATAAACTTTTTAAAAGATAAAAGATTAAATTGAATTAAAAAAATAAAATAAAGAATCAAATTAAATTTTTTAAAAGAATAATCAAATTGAACAAAAACTAAACTAAAATAAATAACGAAATATCTCATTTGTCATATAAAAAATCCTTTGACAATGCTCTCCAAAGAACACTGCCGCCACACACTCGTATTTACCAGATAAAATTACAGAGATAAGCTGGATTAAGAACACTAAATTGAACTTATTTACTCCACTCATGTTACTCGACACTGTTTTGTGCACATTATTACGCCGACAGCGTGTGTTTGTATCATCAAATGTGGAACTTATTTTAGTCCACTCGTAGTAGGTATTCTTTTTCTTTAAATAGCAAGACCCACTTTTGTATGATTGGTTTTCTCTCGGCTTAAAAAATATTTTTGAACGAGAAATGAAAAAGTTATCAAATGAAAAAAATGTAACTGTAAGGAAATATGTACTACATGAAGGGGATATACCTTAGGAAAAACTTTAGTGGTAGCTCCTCCTAGTCCCCACATATTGTCGCTTGGCGACGTATAATTAGGAACGAAGATGCTGCTGCTAGTGAGGAGTGTCACTATGACTGATGGGGTAATTTTAGAATTACACATTTTTTTATACCAAAGTTATTTCAATTTAACTAGTAGTATGGGATTGTTCCAATTTAATTAGTAATTTTGACTTCAAATTCTAGGTACACTTTGTGTTAAATATTGAGAGAAAGAGTTTTTCTTTAACGGTTATTTTAAAAAGTTCAAACAGATAGATTTGTCTCCTATAAAACATACTTATGGTATTTTAAAAAAAATCTTTACAAAAAAGTAGTTCTATTTAAATTGAGAGTATCTATAATATGTCATGTTATTTTTTCAGTCAGAAACGGAGGTATGGCTCCCCTTGGATTTTTACAATTAATTTTTTATATGAAAAGCATTTTAAAATTAAAAGAACTAATTATTTTTTGTGAATAACTAACTTTATTTAGTAGGTCTAGTTTCAAATAGAATTATTATTTAAGTATTTTTTTAACATAATGATATATTTTTTTAGATAAATATTTTACTTTATTTTCATAGTCTTAAATGCATAGAGATAGTTGTTTTTTTTTCTTCATAGGCAGAATAATTGAGCGTCATTTTTTTCCTTTTTAATATGAGAAAGGATACTTGTAGGTTGTATAAAAAATTGTATTTGCATAAATGATTTTTCAGGATATGTATTAATTAATATAATTAAAATTTGATAATATTTAATTACAAATATTGTGCATAAAAATTTATGTATATATTTGTTAGGCAAA
>NC_038251.2:14633562-14649039 GCF_000004515.6 Glycine max | reverse complement strand
GATATTATTACTTCTATTTATCATTTGGTTATAGGCATAATTAGTTTTTCTACACATTTAATTTAATTATTTTAAAGCTAATTACTAAAAAATTGTTTTAATTTTGTATCAGATAATTGAGAGGCCAAAAATAGTACCAAGAAAATGCCAAAGGGAAAACAAAATTGGAAATAATGATACTAATCAACATATTAAGTCTAGTAAACTAGTATCTTTGCTCAAAACCCAAAACATTCTCATAGCAATTTGTGAGCAGAGCTTTTCGCATGGCACGGTTACATCACATTTTGTGTTATTTTTTCAAGTTTCATTTGGTAGTCATTTTACTCATCATCATAATTGCATGAATTAAGTTTAACTAAAAAAAGTCATCAGTCTATAATCTTTGTATTCTGATTATCATTGACAATTTGCCTTAATTTTAAATCGGTTGTCTACCCTTATCCTAAATCTTGATTTAATAAAAAAATTATATACATCACTTAAGAATTAAGATAAAGCACACCAACACTACAACCGTAATGATTTCAGGCTTATTGCGCTAATATCTTTTAGGTTATTCATCTTCTATTCTTTTGAAAAGGTTTTAATTAATTGCATTCTCAACAGTGATGATTGGATAAAACAATTATATCATTGTACACTTTTATTTCCAACTGAACACTATTGATAGCTCTTTTAGAGCACTAATTCAATCAGAAAGCTTGAGGGACCCAAAACAATGAAGGTACCCTCCCTATAACATCACAAAAAGATACCAAAATGGAGTTTGTAATTATGAAATCTTAGTAAGAGCTACACTGCTTTTGGAAAAACTCCACCCTATCACATGCTTTACTATTTCTTCTCATGGTTAAAGAAGAAAGTGACAACCAGAATAAAACCATGTAAATAAATCAAATGAAAACGGCAGAGTCCCCCGCTATCTATTTGATCGTGATTCATATAATCCACTTTACGCGTTTAAAGTGGACTTATATATAAAGAATTGAACAATGTAGTTCAACCTAGGGAAACTAAAAATTAACTTTATTTTATCTTAAAGAATTTAATTAGAATGCAGTGATACTGTATAAAATTTTACATCATCTGTCATTTAATAATAAAACATCATATGCGATAAGAATATTTTTTTTAAACTAAAATAATTTCTAATTAATTGATCTCAAAGTTAAACAATTACCTTAACCATTGATCTCAAAGTTGAATATATCCAAACAAAAATAGAGTTATGATAAGATTTGGTATGGAGAATTCTATTGTCTATAATCTTACTCAATTCTAAGCTAATTAATTGAATGTTTAATGTGGTATCTGATTACTAAATTGAAATAAAATATTTTTAAATGTTAAATATTTATTCTTTTGTTCATTTTTTACTTGTTTGAAACTATAAATATTTTGTACAGAAATAGTTTAAGTATTTAAAAAAAATTAAAATTGAAGGAATGCGTTTTAGTGAAGATTCACTAACACAAAATACAATGTAATTTCTAAAACTAAATTAAATTGTTATATGTTTTTTAAATCCCAAGAAAGGTATATATACGTTCCACTTTTATTTCATACACAGCTTGCACTCACTTTAGTCACATGAAATTAATTTAGAGTGCAACTTTTTGAAATGTTATAGATCGAACATAGATATTTCTTATATAATGTGTGTAAACTGTAACGTATACTTTTTTTTGGCACACGTTCAATTATAAATTATCATTTTATTATTATTGACTCTTTTTTTCTTTTTTTTTTTTTCATACTGCAAAATCTGTATTTTTATCTCGTAGAACGAAACTACTAATTACACATGGTCTCGTACGTATTAATTTTGTTTTTAATCACCATGTAGAATATGTTTCCTGCTGTGGTCCATTATTAATATGGGCCACACTGCAATACAATTATATTGAAGAGATATCTATCATTCAGTTATCATGGAGTAACTTTACATAATTAAAACAGCAAGACACTCGAGTGCTTTTACTAAAGAAAATATAAAATTTTACGATCATATCTTAATCTAACGCAGAAAATCAAAGCCATGATGGTGTTCTAAGATGGGAAGACAGGACCCACATACGCCGTTCAATCATGCAACCTTTAAGGGTCAAAGCAATGATAAAGAATTTTGAAGAAATAACTCTAAACCAGAAAGCGTCAATGTCTTGTAGTAGTGGAGTCTTATTTTTGGTTTTCATTGGGTTGGTGCATATATATTTGTACATGGCCGAAGGACATGGATTAAAAGCAACACAAGAACAATGGGGGGTATTAATAAAACTCAAAAAGTTTTGTTTTTCAAACATAATTAATGTATCTATAGAAACTTGTGAAATAACATATTCTTAGAAATATTTATCCAAATACAGTTATTTTTGACAAGTTGATTGTTTTTTTTTTTTTTAACACAATTCATGAATTACATGGACTGCATTGATGTAATTTATGTGAATGGTCACGATGTGATTGGTACAATCTATAGAAAGAGTGTTTTTACACATGTTATAAATTGGTATTTTTACATCAAATGTAAGAACAAAAGAAAACATTAAACCCAAATAATTAGAGATAAGCTGCTTCAAAATTGGGTGCTAAACACATGGATAAATAATCATATGATGCAAGATAAATCCCCAAAACCTTGACATTGCAGCTGAAATTGCAGTCGCAAACCATTAGTTATAATCCTAATATGACCTACTCTAAATATTTAATTTAGATTATATTAATCTATATAGCATATCAAGGAAGAAAATATTTTTGAATTTATATGATGAAGTCACGGGTAAAACAAGATGATTAGTTTGTCCCTTATGGGCCAATGGTTACTGAATATGGATCACTTACAAACTCTGTTTATTATAGTGGTTACTTAATCTACTAGCTACAGCTAAGTACAATAATTTCGGCAGTGTTTTACAACCTCAATGATTTACTACCTAATAATTGATTTGCTACCTCAACAGTGACATAAAGGGAAGGTCAATGGCTTTCAAATTCCTTCCAAGTTTTTGTTATCTTCAATCCTCTGAACTTAATTTAGGTTGAATAATCTCCCACATAATATATGAGATATATAAGGATTGAATCACAATAGAAATGGCTAATGAAATAGGTATACCTTTACAATGTAGTTATGTAGTTCACACTGGCCGTGGAGAGTGGACACCTCTAACTAGAGATGCACATGTTATTGTAAGAGACATTATGTGGATGGATGACCCTGTTGCAGACTATCATTAGCATAAAAAATCCTCATTAAAATTATTGTCAAACAAATGATCATTTGGTGTTGTAGCTTCATCTTTACCAGTATATGAATAATTATGTAAAATATTTTACATTTTGCAGACAATAGTTTTAGAAAATTGGTCTCCTAAAATAAGCAAATAACATTGTATGCACCTTAAATTTTAGGAAATTGAGTTCACAATACGTTTTAAATTAAATAAAAAGCATCATTAAAGACAAGTTCATTTTAGAAGAGCCCTGCCTACATTTTAATGGCTCATAATAGTTGTCTTAATAAGACATGATCAAGTATTTGCAAAATGGACAAACTTCATCTTTAAGTCCATGATATATGTTACCTAAAATTTATAATTTATTTCAACTACACCAGCTCCTCAAAATATAAATTCATTGATGTCATAACAAGATGCTGCTCATAATTGTGAAGCATGCACTCAACATTTTCAATTCATGGATCAAACAGCTAGACACAGTATTATTCCAGACCACTCCCTTTATTCCCCGACAGACTTGGATTCAGTAACATTCCTGCCACATGGATAAGCAAAACCATTGGATTCTTAGATATTTTAACTATTATAAAAGAGTAACTAGTATTTGCACATTGCATTAATAACCTTTTATACTCATATCCAATTACAAGGTATATATTTATATATGATAGTTTGTTGATTTCTATAATAACTATCTTAAAATTTATATTGACTATGATTTCTGATTGGTTAAATGACCATGTAACGATGCATAGAAATTAAATTCATTATAGAAAAAGAAATTCAAAATAAGTGCTGCAAAAAGTTGTTGACAAAAGGTTTTGAAAGCAGAAGAAAAACAAACACATTCTATAATGAAAATTAGCAGTTACACGAAGCCTATCTCACTTGCATTTTACAACTTGTGGACCATTTTACAAGAAACCCCCCCACCCACTATCCAAAGTCAGTCATCATCAATCCATGAAGTAGTTAACTTGGACATTCTTGGGCAAACATGAACCCATGAACCCATCACTATCCGATTTCCTATCTCCTTTACCACCCCAACAAAGTGTAAAACCTATACCCCCTTCCTTCCCCTTATCACCAAAGTTAACTGTCTGTAATAAACTGCTTTGAAAAATGTCTTTCAGCCATTTCTCAAACATGCTGTTAGTAAAATTACCACACCCCACACCAATTTCCTCTATCACCCTCTCCTCTACAGTAAAATTCACCACCACCCCATCATCATCATCATATACCTCCTCAAAAGACTCTTTTATCCTTGACAGAAACATATCTGCCACCTCCCTCTCCCTCTCTGGACCTTCATTCAACTCAAACCGGTTCTCAATTGACTCAAGTGCACCATTCCAGCTCAATGGATCAACCACTGTTTCCCTTGTCAAATCACTTGATATTGGACTACTTCCACCTGTTTTCTCTTCCCCTTCATCATCATCCTCTTCTTCATCAGCTTTCATGTTCAGGTCAAGATGGTTGAAGCTTGAATGCCTTAAAAAGACTTTTCTACCCTCTTCCTTCTCCTCAACCCTTGGATTCTTAACCTTGGTAAACAAATCAAGTATTTCAGCCCTTCTCTTCTGGCCCAAACAATGTGGAGAAGACTCCAAAGTAGGCTTGGTTTCACTTATCTGCAGCACCAACTTCATCACCGAGTCGTTGGTTTTCTTCTCTTCATTGCTCCTAGTGTCACCATTGGTCAGTATGAATATTGCTTGGCCTGAACTCTCCTCAGTCATGCTTAAATTTCCAAACTTTGCAGTTTCAAACCCATCTGCAAGGAACTTCCTGAATTGGGCATCTGCAAAATCCAAACTTTCTATCAGAATCACAAGCTTCTCATGGCTCTTCAGTGCTCCAGCTACCATTTCACAAAATGGGGTTGCTGAATTCTCCTTGTTGTTTTTCAGCATGTCCAAGTGAAGGAGAAAATCAACTGAGCCAAACACTGATTCTGCAATGGCACGTGCCAACCTTGTTTTCCCAATAGAGTCAGTTCCTTGCAACAAAAGCCAAGTAGTGGCACTTGGCTTTGCAGATTTGGAATCAACCAATGCCTCAGCTATGGAAGGAACTGTCTCAGATTGCCATGGCACATTCTCCTGCAACAGTTTACAAATATGAGCTCTTCGCAGTGTTCTATCAGTAGTAGTTATGATATTTTCGACCGTTTGCCCCGAACCACCGAATGTTGAATTTCCAAGAGCAAGAGTAATCTTTACTTCACTATTATTACCTTCCATGCCCTTGAGAGAATCCAAGGCTGTGGATGATGGCTTTTTCTGAGTCACATCACTGAAATTGAACTCAATGGAGCATGATTGCTGGCGCCTGAACCGAGGGACTATGTTGTTGGAGCTATAAGCAGGTTTCGCAGCAGGTGAATCAGCAAAAGATATGGAGCTTGAATCTGTGAAGACACTGCCTTGGTTTGGCCAACAGGGGTATGATGAATTGTAAGGGTAGATCTTGCCATTTGAACTGTGATAATTTCCATGTAAAGTGTTGCTCCATTGGTTCTGAGGCTGCTTGCTCTGGTGCAGACAGTGGCACAGTCTGTTCCATTTCCTTTTCAGCTGAGTTAACTCATCCTGAAAACATTGAATTTGTTCATAAGCAAGTATCTCAAACAATAGAAACAAGAATAAATAGTACATTATCATTCAATCACACAATATTTGGTATAATAAGTTTGTTGATTTTTATAATAATTATCTTATGAGTCATTCAAATAATAATGTCTAATTGATTAATAGTGTAAAACTTTTAAGTACATATGTACTAAATTCTGGAAACAATTTTGTTCAGATTGTAATATACTCCCACTTGTTTTCTAAACAGAATACCTTAACAAATTTATAACTTGATCTTGTTAGAATACTACTAAAAAAATGTGTAATTTGCTAAGATATTCTACAAGGAATATGTTAATACCTCACATATGAATAAGTATTGATAATTAGACCTTATTATACATGGTTAAGATTAAAACACACAACACACAAGTCACTTGGGTGTTTTAAAAAGTGACTTTATTTTAATCTTAACAATTTATGTATTAATGTATGGCTATACCATTCAGATTAGAGGGAATTTTTTTTTTTTTGCTATTTTTTTTACCTTTAGATGGGCTTCGGTGGTATGAGACTGAAGCCAGGATGGTAACAGTTTCTTCTGTCCTGGTTTGAACAATTGAGCTTCTTTTTCATAATTGGAGGCACATTCTTCACAACAGTTGAGTTTATCCTGCTCCTCCTTGTTGTTACTGAAGAACTTTGTTTCCATCATATGAGATGGATTCTGGGAGATTGTCACCTTTGAATCATGAACACTGCAAAATGAGTGCAGAAAGATTCAATGAACATCTAACAGTAATCATATAGACACTTCTGGAGTTTTGAGTATATTCTGCATCATCAGAAGCTAGTTGGTGTACTTTTCAATATTCTTGCAACATTTTCATGCTACCTTCCAAAATGTTACTGTAAAATCATGTTTGAGAAAATGAAATGTTTGTAACAAGGAATAATATTATATATAACTCATTCTTCTTTATTTTCCTTTTGGTAAAGTATATACGGTTCCTTCTACACAGCACCATGTGAATCCGTAATGTCTAAGAGGTTCTATATATACTGACAAAAAAAAGTTGAAGCAGAAAGGCACTGCTTCACGTCTACCTTACCAACCAACCATTCTTGACAGTGTCTTCTGGCATTAGTCCAGAGACCGTACGTAGTACTTAGCAACAAAATGCAAAGCAAATTAACCTCTCAAATTAATTATTAATTACATTTTTTGGTATTAAACTAATGAAAGTGAACGACGGAGTCTAACTTAATTGATTGAAGAGAGAGGGTGAATTGTTTTAATCTCCTCACATTGGTTTATTTTCCTATAAATAAACAAACTAATGAAAAGTGATTAAACAAGAGACTAATTATTACCTGGAAGCATGGAGGCTCAAGCCAAGTCCACCTGATGGAACAGGAACAGCTTGAAGAGACCACTGAGTCTCAAGAGGGGGTTGCCTCATTTGGCACCTCATGTATGTTTGATAACTTGCTGTGGCCAAAAGCCACACCTTAGTAGTGTTGGAGTCACAAAACAACTTCCCTACTTCAGCAACAAGATGATCAACAACAGGGTTATAATAGCCACAAACACCACCACCTTCCTCTGTTTCACTTGTTCCTTCCACTGTCCACTTCAGGTCTCCAACATAGAAAATGGCTCCACCTCCACTTGATGCAACAGAATCCACCTTCCTCTTCAGTGCTGAGAGGCTCATCTCCACTTCATCCCTCTTCATGAACCTCAAAGAAACCGGTGCAAGCTGAAACTTGATGAAATGTGTAGACTTCAACTCATCAGGGACCTCTCCTCTCTCCAGCTTCCCCATAAGCTCCCCCACAAGACCCTCAGTGAGTGCCACTGAGTCACCAACTATCACAGCGTTCCTCTTCTTCTTCCTCAAGAGGACATCAAGCACCACCTTGATATCGTCTTTGGAAGAAGAAGAAGGTGGTGGTGACTCAGTGATGGGAAACACTGAAGCCTTCTTGAACAAAAGTGGTGGAGAAGGAGAAGTACTAAATTCATTAGAAGTGTAGGCAGCAAGGAAATGGTTTTGCCTGAAAACACTAGCAGTGTTGTTGTTCTCACTGGGGGAAGGTGAGCAAGGAGAAGAGAAAACACCACCACCAGAACTGTTGTAGAAAACAGAAGGTGCTGAATTAGAAGTGTCCTCAATGTTGCTCTTCACAGCAGTGCTTGAAAAACCAGCTTCCCTCATAACCCTACTAACACTAGGGTCATCAAGGATAGATATAATGAGCTGTTCAAGCTCAACCTTGATGGTGAGAAGAGGCTGCTGCTGCTGCTGCTCAATGCAGCCTCTTCTCTGGTGTGCCTGTGCTCTCTTGAGAGCAGCAATGAGAGCATTGGAGAGAGAGGGGTGCTGTGTGTGGAGCAAAGGGCCTGCAGCAGCAGCAGCAGGTGTGGTTGGGAGCCTGTTGAGGGCAACATTGAAGCAAAGCTCAAGGGCTCTGCACTGAAGAGGGTGTGAATGAGAATGAGAATGTGTTTGTGGCTGAGACTTGAGACAAGCCCTTCTTAAGGAGCTGGCTCTTAGGCTGAGCAAAGTTGCAGCAACATGCAGAGGGGTGACCTGTGCATGGCCCCTTCTGCGTGCCAACCCGAGAGAGTGCTTCAACACTGAAGCAGCCTCCGCTGTGAGGGTCTGTTGCAATGTACAAGCTCCTGAGCGCATCACCTTGGATAAAACCCCACCCCCCACACCCCCTTTGTGTTATAAACAAACCCTTTTTTTCTTCAGAACCACACTGCTTCTGTTCTTACTCTTATCTTTGTTTCTCTCCAAACACCACCACCACCCTTTTAGGTTTTAGTCCTTTTGTGATTAGAGGAACCTGCTGGAACTAACTCAACAAAGCTAGTTCTGAAAGATGAGAAGAAAACGTAGAATAAGAATGAGAGAAAGAAAGTGAGAGAGACAGAGTTTGTGTCACAAAGCTTAGAGCAAGTAGTTAAGTTTTAGAAACACAAGACTAGGCCTCACTACTTCTTTATAGTAGTATACTTCTTGTCACTCCTTATTTATTATATTATATTTTTATTTTCATTTTTTTCTTTTAACTTTTGTTTAATTCTCTTTTGGTTTTAGCTTAAAGCAGCAGCTTTTTCTCTTAGCTTTTTTATTTCCACTTCATTGCCCTCTCTCTCTCTCTAGTTTACACTTTTAGGTGCAGTCCATATACTATAATCTAAATAATTATTTTAGTGTATGTTTGAAAATCAAGTGAAAAATATGTTTGAGGCAAAAGTATTTTTGCAAAAGGATTAAAGTCTTTTTTTCTTTTATTTTGTTTTTATCCATTGGATTATATTGAAATGTGTATTGTAAAAATTTTAACTGTAAATCAAACATGTCCGATGTAATGAAGTATTATCTGATTTTTAATACATCGGACTTAATTATTTTCTTAATCATAATTAGAATGTCGGTTTTCTAATCATGTATGGTTTCACTATGTTGGACCTTAATAAAAAAAATACCAATTGCCCCAATGCACACATTGTTGCTGAATTTGAGTTGTATCAATCAGGCATTGTATATAGAAGGGTGAAAAGCTGTAGATAGCAGTCATCTGCTATAGCTGCAACAGCAATATGCATGCATGTTAAAGGATCATATTACAAAGGGAGTATGGAAACTATTTGATTCCATTTCCATTGATTAATTAGATGATATACTTAGAACTAAATTATGTTCTTTTTTATGCAATGTGTGCCATTTTTGTGCAAATGAGGTTGCGTAGGAAATTGGAGAGTACAACACAACAAAAGGGACCCACAATTCAAAATTTTTACTTGGAGTCACAAAGCTTCCCTCGTTCCACATCATCCTTTGAATAGCCAGACAACCCCAGCAGAAATTCAAAAAAAGGTACTAAAGTAGAAAGTTGGGAAGGTGAAAAGAGATAAAAAAAAAAAACGGAAAAAAAGTGATAGATTATATAAGCTACATTATTCATACAATATTCTTATTTCTTTTATTTGTTTCTATCACATTAATCATTTTATTTTTATTTTCTGGTCTCATATCTATCTTTGTTATACAAATATAATTTCTTATTAGTAATATATTTTTTTTATCCATAATAAGAATCACATATAAATACTAAAAACTTTATAATAACTCACACGTCCTTAATCAAATCAACTGACTTATAACTCCTTCGTTCTTACTAGTATTATTATATACTATTTCATTATTTGAACTTTGTTTTCTCATTTATTTACTATATGAATATGCAAAGCTACAAATTCAACGACAATGAGGTTGCTGTGAAGAGAAAAAAGATAGTAGTAGTAAAATAAAAGGAACACTCTCTCTCACTCATTCTCTCTCTTCACGCCAATCCTCGTAGAGAGACAGCATTTTATTCCCCAAGTACCCGAAAAGCAACTCTCTGTCTGCTATGCCTTCACAGCATTATTGGATCTTTTTCAGCCCTCTCTCCTCTCTCCTCCTCCTGCAAACTGCAATGACCTTTTTCTATTAATCTCATCTAATTTCCAACCAACCCACTTAGAAAAAAAAAACCTTTTGTGTTACCAAAATAAGGAAGCAGAGAACTGAAATATACTGTTATTATGCATACTCATTTGTGTTCCCATTTCGTTTATACAAACACTGATGCCTCATTTGTTTTTTCTTGCAAGCCAGAAAACATTTCTGTAAGAGTTTTATTATCAACTTTCAGCTATGTAACTTTTTTGACTACTTTCATAACATGTTTTTACCCTTTAAGATTACTCACTTCAATATATATCTCTTTTATTTATTTATGTGTTATCCTCTCTTACTTTTCTTCATTCTTTCTTTTTGGGGTGTGAGAAAGAATATTTATCTTATCTTCATTGCAACAGATTCTCGTCGAGATGCATGAAAGGTAGCTAGGATATCTTGTGATCTTGAGATAGTACATAGCATTGTATACAATTGTACTTAATTGCGTGTTAAGTTGAATATTTAAATATATATTATTATAAGATTTAATTTTATGTATGCCGACAGATATTTTACTTTTAATTAGGAAAAGAAGATATGCAACTTCAGTAATTAGCTTACTTTGATGAATAAACAAGACTTGGTAATTAAATTTACAGGAACAGAGTGAAAATAATACTAATACAGATATAGAGTCTAGTACTCGGTGACTTAATTACTATAATTGATTAGTATCTTAATTTGAGGCCATAGAGCCTAAAATCAATCCACGAAAATAATAGTATTTCCTGAATTGTATTAACCTTTTTTTTATTTGTACTCGTATAATTTGAAGTCTTACCACGCAAAATAATTAGTAATAACGCACGATTAGACATTCCTTTGACCATCTGAATAATAAGGAAGCATATGGGTCCTCACGTAGTCATATTAATCTGACCTTGCAAGATTCGAAGCATAATGAGAAATTAATCATTATATACCTTTACTTTTAAATTTATCATTTTTAAAGAGAAAAATGGGAGAGATAAAAATTAGGGAATGTGGAGAGATAGATTTTGGAAGTATATATATAGCGTGGATTCCAAGGTTAGGATCTGTTTAAGAGTTTAAGGTATATTTTGAAGAATAAAAAGAAACAAAAGGAGAAAAATAATACTAAAAGAGTATAGATCAAAAGCATATATTCTCATTATGCAACTTTCTTATTCCCCAGTGCATTAAAAGAGCCAAAAGAATCTGCTAGTTAATTAATGCCCTATATAACAAAGGAAGTGCTACGTTTGAAAGTATGGAAATTCAAATTATACTAAAGCTTTCAAACAAGTACCATAGGGATGATTGAACAGAGAATATTATTTCTAAAATAAAATTATTATTATCAGAAGAAATATATTTAGTCAGCACAGATCAGCAGTTCCTGTGACGTTTAAACTTTTGAGATTGAGTAAAAATTAATTAGCTCTTCTTTTGCAGTCAAATTCATTGATACATAGCATCTGATGATATATTACTTTCTAAAAAGCTTATTTATTGAATAGATCATATAATTAACATGCCCTTTTGAGTTTAATGTCTCTTGTCGTTTTTACATTTCCCTCATGATTGAATGCTTCATATACATGATCAGATAGCTTATTGCGAAAACATTAAAAAAAAAAAGCTAAAACAAATGAGCTATATCATAGTATGTGATCAGGTGGGGGCATGTATGTTTGTTCTTTGAGCACTCTTTTTTATCCTTTTCGTATAATTCAAAATGGAGCACCCCTAATTAAGTAGATAATTATAGAGGCTGGCATGGCTCATTTTGGGGTCATCAATGCCCTCCAATAATCCTTTTAAAAGGATATGTGGTTTTGATTGGCAGGGGGTGCCCAAATCATTGAAACATTATATTTGAAAGTTTGAAAAGTGGTGAAGACAATAGGGTTTCTCTACTTAGAAGAAAAGTATCTCCTTTATGCATTGATTGTGAATGTGCAGTTTTTTTTTCCTTTCATTGTGATCTAATGAATCATGCTACATCTATGGACTCGATCAAATGATTTGGTTAGCATATTCCCTAACAAATTTTCAACAAAGAAGGAAAGTGAAAATTTTGAGGCTTCATTAACCGAGACAGATCAGGCCCACTTACGTTACAAATTAAGTTTTACTACGAGGGATATGTGAGACAAATGTGAAGGGATTTAACATTTAATTAGGAACTTGGATTAAAAAACAACAAAAATTCTTTACATGTTCACAATTTCAATTGTGTGAGATAAAGGGGGGACCACCACACATATGAAGACGTTTGGAATAGACGGCTCCACCCAGGGTTATGTATACCCCAGCACTTATTTACAGCTGGGAACACTTATAATAAGATTAGAAACAAAACAAAACTAATTAAAAGACATGCTTAAATTATGCTTAAATGTCAAATTTTGTGTCTTCTAAAGTGGAATTCATCTTAAAAGTAAAGTAAAAAGTTGTAACTATTGATCTCTCACTTTACCAAAAAAAAAGAAAAGAAGAGAAGGTTATAACTATTAATTACTAATTAACTATTAAAACTATGATTAAATGTTTGCATATATATGGTAAATTATGAGCTTGTTTAGATTTCAACAGTTGAACTTGTAATTAATTATTATAACTATTCACTTTACTCTTTAAAGTGAAAGATTCATTTTAGAAGAGTTAAATTAAATGGACCAGGAACTTAAAAAATTAAAAACGATGACATTTTGATGACCATCAATGCCAAAAAGTCAAGTGACAAAGTGAAGATATGTATATTGGGAGTACCCTAGAATTATAATCAATATTGATGACTTCATTCTTTATTAGATAACAGATCAAGGATAATCTTTAGGTTGCCATAGTCATAAAGAACAAAACCTCATAAAAAAGAAAGATTAAGAAGCTCACATATCAAGAACAGATGGAATTAATGCAAGAGTTGGTTTCTTATACTAAGGTGATTCTTTATTTTAACTATTAAACGAATCCAAATATAAAGGCTAGCTGAGTGCAATGGGGAGCTAATACGCTTTTAATAAAGTATCAAAAGTCTAAATTTTGAAGAAAATAATCGTTGAAAAGTTTACTTGATAGTTGATATCCATGAGACTAGTCTTGTGACAATTCGATCTTATAAATATGTTTTAGTCAAAGATTTTTTTTTCCTTCAAAATATTATAAAATCCGTTATTGGGGGAGCTGTTGTTGAACTCGATTACAGTATCCAATACGGTTTCTTCATATACATGCGCATGAAAATGAGATTAGTGCTCTTACGGTAATTAATTTAACTCAAAAAATTAAGGGGGAAAAAGAAGAGTTTAATTATATGGTAATGAGACGTTACATGAAGTTTCTTTTTCATTTCATCCTTTTGAATGAAACTAGGTCTTAATTAGACAGCCGCAATGGCACCCTATGTTGGGTGATGATCAAACGAATCTTCCTTGATTAATATAAAGTAACATTCTTATGAGTGTTCATAGGATATTATTATGGTGATAAAGTGGATTCATTTTGCACAAGAATATGTATGAACAAATGCGATTAACAGAAAAATCAGAAAGTAAAAAAGAAATTCGTTTAATTTGCATGATGCATGTAAATTAAGGAAAATGTATCGTTGAACCGGTGCATCAGCAACTTGTACGACACGTGATTAAATTAAACTGTATATTATTTAAGAATAAAATTTAGATACAATTAATATCATTAATATTAACAAAATTATTTTATTTGTTATAAGCACTGATGAACATATATATGTATATATATTGTGTTTTGCAATTAATTTACTTTGTTTTTAAATTTAGTTAAACTTTTTGGGTTAAATATTTATTTATTTTGTTTGTTTATAATTAGGATATGAAATACAATTTTGTTATAAGCACTGAACATATATTTATGTTTTGTAACTAGTTTACTTTGTTTTTAAAATTTAGTTAAACTTTTTCTAATTATGATATGAAATAACAATTTTGTTTAATTAAAGTGTTAACGAAAAGTTTAGGTAAGAATATCTAGGTAGCTATAGAATACAAGAATATATGGGTACTAAAATTACTAACAACATGTGAATATGAGTAAGAATATGACAGATACTATAAGTTATAATCTATATATAGCACCCTATTATTCAAACCCTATTTTTTTCCCAACTCTAAGTACTAGTTACTTCAACTAGACTCACTCCTCTTTAGTTAACTGAGGACACTCATTGGTATTTCCTTTACCCAATTATGAGATATAAATGTCGTGCAAATTAAAATTGTGTATATATATGTGATAAATGACAAAGCAAGTTGGGTAGCTACATGGATAATTTTGATGGGGGCTTCAATGATCAGTGATCACGTAGCAAAAAGGTTCCACATATACGGAGTACTAGTACTGGATCATTCATTCATAAGTTATAACTTGACCTCCACCTTTCTGAATAGTGGGTATGTGAGAAAATTAAAAAGGAAAAGAAACAGGAGAGAATGCCGGGTGGGTCCCACACAATGGAACCCACAAGAGTTTTGCAAATTAAGGCCTTTGATTCTCATATTCACATCTCTATTCTCCACACACCTCATCAATTTCCCAGTCACACCTCACTCAAAAAGTTGGAATGTATAGTGAGAAAGATTTTCGGGGAGGTGAAAAGAAGACCTAGCGTGCTACTTTATACAATAACATGTCCCCAGAAACACACATACTATTATGTATGAGATGCCCTCTCTCTCTCTCTCTCTCTCTCTCTCTCTCTCTCTCTCTCTCTCTCTCTCTCTCTCTCTCTCTCTCTCTCTCTCTCTCTCTCTCTCTCTCTCTCTCTCTCTCTCTCTCTCTCTCTCTCTCTCTCTCTCTCTCTCTCTCTCTCTCTCTCTCTCTCTCTCTCTCTCTCTCTCTCTCTCTCTCTCTCTCTCTCTCTCTCTCTCTCTCTCTCTCTCTCTCTCTCTCTCTCTCTCTCTCTCTCTCTCTCTCTCTTCCAATTACACTTCTCCACTCTGATTTACGTACTCACTCACATATCATTCTTCTCCTCGGGGAATGTGGTTTCTAAATCATTAGTTATAATATCATTTTAGCAAAGATCATTTTAACAACCATTATTATTAAGACAATGGTTAAATAATTAAGTGTCATTATTCTAGAAAGGCACGCACGAGCAGCACTACTTTAAGGCGGCATTAA
>NC_038251.2:14603922-14630056 GCF_000004515.6 Glycine max | reverse complement strand
ATAGTAGGTCATGCTTAAATGATTAAAGTTTATCCTGTTTTAAGTATGTTTATTTTTTGTAAGCTTACAATTATGTGTGACGCATGTGGTTGTGACTGTGATAATCTGGAATTTCGTGTTCGTGGGAGCATATGGTTAGGAGGTGGATCCTTTCTTTAGAGCATGGGCATGAAGATGTAGTCCTTCTTGTATTGTTTTTCATTAGTTTTATGTATAGTGTTGGCTAACTCAGACTTTATGTAGTTTATCCTTATAGTGTGATTTATGTTTGTACGCATGTTTTTAGGAGATTTGAATTATTATGATGTTGTGTGTGTGTGTGTGTGTTTTGAATTATTATGATGTTGTGTGTGTGTGTGTGCGTGTGTGTGTGTGTGTGTGTGTGTATAAGTCATGTGATGTTTTATTTTTCGAGTTGTGTGTATTATCCTTTGAAAGGCGAAAAGTTTACAAATATTTTCTTAATCAAATTAATTGAAGAGTTTTAAATGATTTAAAATAAAGTATTCCGCTTAAGTTAGTTCTAAGTTTCATGTAATAGCGAAAAGTTGTTACATTTATGGTATTAGAGTCAGTCGTGTTCTTTGGGAAAAAACCTATGGGAAATAGATTTGTTGTGTCTTCTATTGTGTAGCTTTGGTTGTTTGTTTTGGTATGAGTATCTTTCAAGAGTCGAGTATGATATTTTAGGGGTACTAGTTATGTGTTGGATCTCTAGCTTGAGTTAGGAAACCCTTTGGTTGTGTTGTCTAGTCCGCTAAAAGTGGCTACAATGCAATTTGGAGATTGATTACCTCAAAATCGTGTTTGAGCACTGAAGGTGAGAGTCGAAGTTATATGACAAACTTATTGAAAAATAGGTCTTTAGTCTTATTTGTTATGTGTTGTGAAATCATTTTCATGAGAGAATGATTGTTAGTTGTTTGAACCATATTTAGTTGATTCTTTAAGGAGATCACTGGTATGGTGTTTGTTGTGTATTGAATACAATTATTCCTAGGAGAGAATAATTGTAGTCAATGAGTATGCTTGTGTGATTTCATTATGATTCCTAATTTGTTCGTACTATTAGAAATTCATAGCGAGATATGAGTTGTTGTAGTTCTTCGTGTGAGAACCCTCGAGTCTATGATGCATCAATTAAATGGTTTGTGATAGATGAAGACTCAAGTGAGGTCGAGACTCCCTAGACTGAAAACTTATCTCAAATAGAATATGTTAAGACTAATAATCCTTAGGCCAATACTATGAGCTTAATGAGATTTCATTTGTATACCTTGTGATGTTTTATGATATTTTCGTTGTTATTTTCCTATGTGTTCTTCACTGTTTTAACATGTTTCATGTAACGATGGTGAGTTGTTACAGGGCCAACCCACATCAAGCTCACGACTATCTCGACTCATACCCATTCAATCATGGAATTTAAATTTTGAGCATAAATTAAATTTGGACCCTTTTAGCTTGATTTGAATGTGGGTTAATTGGAGTTTAACCAACAAAAGACATGTACGAGTTCGACTTTCATCAAGCATGAGGCTTTACGATAAAAGTCTAAATTAATTTGAACCTTTTGGGACAAACTCATTATAGCCCATGGCCCGTACCAAGTCCACAACTAGCTCACATTGAACTTTCTGATGAAATGTAGGACTTAAACTTTAGATTTTGATCCTTTATTTAATTTTGACCTCTTTATAAGTTCAATCCGATCATGGTCTGATTGAAGCTTAACCAACGAAAGTCCGTAAAAACTTAAAATATTTCTTTTCTATTTTCTTCATCTATATATGACCCTAGATTATTTCATCACAGCCTCATGTATATGTAAATTAAAGCTTACATTTTTTTGGCGTGTGTGAACGTTTTGAAGGAAAGTTATACAATTGACAAGTTAATTAGTTTTTAAAACTTAAAGCAAAAAAATAAAACTACAAAAAAGAAATACAAACTGAAATGGATAGAAAAGTATATCTTTTCACATTACGCATATGATCTTAATAACATGTTTGTGCTGTGTCAAAACTATATCCATGGAGAGGCCATTCAATTATTTTTATTTTAGTTATATTCATAGTTTTTCCTGATCTTCATTTAATTATTAAACTTTGTTCCGAAATGGATAAAACACACACTTCAATGAGTATTAGTCAGATTTCGATCAAACTAAGCAATCCCAGCTCGAAGGCATTAAATTATATTTTATTTGATCATTTTCACTTATTTAGATTTAGGTTTATCTTCTTACATTTTTGTGTGTATACAATAATGACAATGAGAATAAAACTTAAGATCACACGTATATTATTCAATCTTCCACCACTAAACCTTATAGTGAGTTGAGTTCATCTTCTTATGTGATCAAACCATTTTAGGCGTAATTTTCTAATTCTACCATCTTAATTTTTATAATATCCTTAATTTCTGTTTAATGCATGCATTGATATTTTCTGTAAGTCTACATATCTGTTGCTACGTTCTCGTATATGTAATATTACAGCTTAATTAGTTTATGCTCTTATTAGAAATTCATTATCCAATATTTACTACCATAATAATATTTAGACAAAATATAGGTTTATACAAATAATATTTAATTTAATATTATATAAAAAAAGTAATAATAATATTTAATACACTAATATCATGTGTAACTAGGTTGAAGAGCTAGAACCCGAAATTCGACTCTTTTTGTTGATCTCTAAAACGACATCAAAAGTCCCTCTTCAATAATACGCACTTCTCCTATATATACTCCTCCTGAAATGAAGTTACTTTTGCTTAGTTTGAAAATAAAAATTACATAATGATTAATCGTAGGTATTGTTGATAACCGTTCTTAACCCCACTGTTCCTTCGCGTGTGACAAAACGATAGCATTTTGGGACCCTCTAACAAAAAATATAAAGATATATAGTCATGAAGATCAATTACTTAAATTTAGAAAATAAGAAATATAAAGAACCTTGCATGCAGTCTCAGTATTCCGGAAACGGATTTGAGCCTCTCGTGCATGGTGAGACTTTCTGTTCTTGTTGCTCTTTGTGGACTGCTGAAGCCACACACGCCAAACCTAACTCTAACCTCTAGCTAGAAGAATTGATTTTGCTTCATCTTCATGTAGTTTTGGCTTCTGTGCAGTGTATTCTTGTAAAAGTCAGATTTTTTTTTTTTTTTTTTGGTCTTCTGGTTTGATTCTCAATTCTCATTAATTAGAAGGAAGACACACTTATATTTTCTCTATATGAACAAAGTTTCTATCATGTCTCCCTCTCTCTCGAAGACTATCATGTGTCTCTATATTTATATGATAAGAAATTAAAAATAAGAATTTTTAATTTATATAAAAATACAAATATCATTTAATGAATATTTTAATTTTTGAATAAATTCAAAACATTTAATATATTATATTTAACGTTTATTATGTGGTTTTGGATATATATTTATATTAAAGCATATCCGATCATTATTAGCTACTAGGGGAAGAGAGGCACGGAGTACCTCTCTATATATTTTAAATAAAAATAAAATTGAAAAAAAAGAAAGGTTTAGAAGTTAAAAGAAAGAAGAAAAAAAAAAGTAATTAACTAAAAGGTAGTGTTACAGTCGTTAAAAAAAATAAACTGATGGAGGATAAAATTGTCTAAAAAATATGTTTAATGAAGTCATTTCTATTATTAATAATTATTGATTATGTATATATTAATAGGAATCTATAGTGGAAACACTTAGATAAATTGTTGGCATTTAAAACATTGCCTTTAAATATTTTCTATTCCACATATGGCTTTTGTGTTTAGATTCAATTAAGTTCACTTCTTCTAAAATTAATTATGTTTACGGGCTAATATGATTTAGATAAATATTACATGCTTGGTCTCACATTAAAAAAAATAATTTTAAATATAAAATTAATTGAGTAGAGGAAATTTTAAATATATAACTTTTTGTTGTATAATAAAATTTACTATTAACTTATTTTTAAAATAAAATCATTTACACATGAATCATTTCACTTCAAATACACATATAATCTAAAAGTTAGACACCACCTAGAGTGTGAATTGATCCTGTCTTTCTCTATGTATATCTTTTTGTAGATGTATACTTACTTATTGCTACTTGCTAGGTCCATTTACAAGTGTCAACATCTGTAGTTCCAGGCCTAATGTTTGAATATGAAAGAGACATGGCCTATGCATTATGAAGATGGAATGAGTGAATTGAAGAGTTGTAGGGGTTGGGTAACACTATCAGAACGAGGTAGATGGCGATGAGGAAACAGTGGCAAAGCTAAACGGAAACAACGGGCAAAGTGTGGGGCCCTGCTCCATAAGTTAGGGCTTTTGCATGGTATTGGTACTATATATATATATATATATATATATATATATATATATATATATATATATATATATATATATATATATATGTGGTCACCTTCTCAGAGCAAAAAGACCTAAACATGATAGATTTAGGGTCTCTTTGAGTATAAGCTTCTCTAAAAACATTTCTAGTAGAAGAAAATAAAAAGAAAAAAATGAAATGAACTTCTCCATGAGCTAAAATGAATTTTTCATTAACTAATTCGTAGATATCATCTTATCTTTTAGAGAAGTTATATTGGTGAACTTCTAAAAATTAACTCATGGAGAGTTTATTTTTACTTATGAAAAAACTCATCTCATATTTTTTTTTTCTTATTTTCTTTTTTTAGAAGTGCTTCTAAAGAAACTTATCCAAACATGTCTTTAAACTTTTTTTTTTCCAGTTAGTTAGAGACAAAATGCTTTCTCAATAATACAACACCTTTAATTTCTACATTTACACTCAACCTGGTGATCATGGAATATTCTGTCTCACAGATCATAATAATTAGGAGTATTTATTTTTAAATTAATACAGGAAAAACATATAATGTTACGTAATCTCTCGTTTTTTGTTTAATTAGTGACGGTTAATTTAAATCTATCTCTAAAAGATAATTTCTTTTACATATATACTATACTCACTAGTATCTGAGACAAATGTCTTTAATAAAATTAAAAAATTGAAAATTAGAAAAGATCTATATAATTAATTTGTGCGATGCACGAATTTTTTTTGGGAAACAGATTTCATAACGTGTATTGACATCTTATTGTAGGAAACAGATTTCATATCGATTGAAATTTTTGCAATTAGACATTTAATTTAGCATATTATTTTAGAATATAACGTGATTTGTGTGACATCCTTTATACCATAGCTAATTATTAAATAAAATATTATGGAAAAAGAGAATAATTTAATTAAAAAATTTCTTTCACAAGGTAAAGGATATCACATTATACTTTCCCATAGTAAATTTCATTAACAATTAAAACTTTGCGCACCAAAAGGTCATACAAAAGGTTTATGAAATAAACAAATCCAAACATAAAAATAAATAGTCTAACCCCGATGTCACAATCCAAGTCTCATCTTTAGCATCATTATCTTAGTCTTGCTGAGCATCACTTACCACCAATACATACAAAAGAAAACTCACGAATAAAGAGAGTTAGAAACATCTTATTGGATGCTCGTGGTATGAAAACAAAGCATATATCTTAAGCTATAGACCTTAACTTTGGATGAAATTAAAGTCACTGGCTAGCTAACATTTCAGCATACATTTCGTATGAAAACACCTGAGGCTAATTCACATTCTAAAGGACGCTTGTTTTTTTAGGTGTTATTTTGATTTCAAAGCACGATCATACTTAACTTCCTGAAGCGCTAACTTGATTTTGAAGCATTGCCACCATCCCTCGTGAGGAATGGTCGTGCTTACTTCCAAAGCGTTAGTTTTATTTTGAAACATGATTATCTTCACTAGTAGAAAATTTATTTTTACCATCATTAGAATAACATCGGTTTTATACAAAATTGATGTAAACGAAAAGACGGTGCATAATCGTAAATAACGTGACTTTGTTAACATCGGTTATCTGAAAAACCGATGTTAACGTGAGTTTGTTAATATCGGTTTTTCAGTAACCGATGTTAACATGAGTTGGTTAATATCAGTTACTGAAAAACCAATGTTAACGTGACTTTGTTAACATCGATTTTTTCGAAGTCACATTAACATCGGTTTTTGGAAAAAATCAGTGTTGTATTATCCTATTTAAATTATTTTTTCGTGTTTTTGGCGTTTCAACTCTACTCTCACTTTTACCCTTCGGCTTTGCGACAATCCTCTCCCTCACGACTTTGACTCACTGCCATCCCATGCGTTCTACTGCGACGCCATTGCCACCTCACCCGTGTTCTTCTGCGACGTCGTTTCATCTTCTCAATACCTCGTAACAAAGAAGCCCTATTTGGTTTCATGACCTATTCCCTTGTGACTTCCTCCCCAAGTTAGACCTATCTGAGCAACACCTTTGCTTTGTGTCTGAAAATGTGTTCTCTAAAATTGATAATGGTGCTAAATGCTACTAAACCCTCATGAGGTGAATTTGTGATTCTCTGGTGAAGCTTGTGTTCGTAAGCTATGGTAGTGTTGTTGTTTTTTGTTTTTATTTTTGCTTGATTTGTGGTTATACACATGGAAGTTAAATTATACTTGTGTTTTTAAGTTATGATAGTGCATCCTTTTGTATATAGTTGTGGCCTTGTGGGTTATGTATACAATTATGTTTCTGGTTCTGGTTATGATAAAATATCAGAGGAAATATGAGAGGAAATGTTGCATGGTTCTGGTTCCTCCATAACAAGAGCGCTAAGGAATTTTCAGTGAAATCATTGTCTATTCCGTTTGTTTTGCAGATTTATTGGTGTTTTGCTTGTTTGCATGGTTTTGGTTGTTTTCGACGATGTAGGCCTCATTATTGTTTGTTTTCATGGTTCTGGTTCCTAGATAAGCATGGTGCATAGTCAGCTTGTGTATGGATCAAATAGTGGATTTAGATGGTTTGACAAAATCTACTTAATGTCATGTTTATATTGTAAATAGAATTTAAAAATGATGGATGAAGATCAACAGAACTGGAAGGAAATGACTAACACAATGATGAAGATTAACAAAAAAAGTAGAGGAAATGTTCAACATTGTTCATGTTATGGATCACATTAGAAATTTCAACACTATTCTCAAATAAACATGACATATATAACACTTTTGTTTATATTACTTGTTAAATGTAGCCTTACGGTGAAGTCAATAGGTCATTTGATGAACTAGAACCTACTTAACATCTGCTACACTTTAGTGGCAACATGCACTCTGTCACATATAATCAAGATCTGGTGAGCCCAGCTCCACTTGCTAGATGGACAAAACTTAGAGAGTTTTATGGGCTCATTGAAAATCATCAGGTGGCCTTGACCCACTATGGACAAAGTGTTTTTCTCCTCACCATCTTCAAAAGCACCTCTGAATCAAAAGCTTACCCTTAATGACACTTCTTGTACCACCAAGGGCTTAATTCATACACTTTTAAAGTCCTGCTGATTGAGTACAAAGTGACTTGCGGTAGTTTTGTGAGTAGTTAAGCATTCATATGTGAATGTCAAATTTTAAAATCATATACATATCTAATATGAATTTCATGTTAATTTCATGATATGCCGAATACCATGTACTCATTTATGAAAGCTGCATTCATCCATCTAAACTTGGAAGGGACTACGAAGTGTATGATAGTTTATAATCATTATAGGAAGATTGCAAAAATTGAAAATGAATGGAGGAATTTTGCGTGATCACAAAATTTGCAAGTTGGAATTGAAATATATTTAAGTTCCTAGATGCAACTTCTAACTTTGTTTTATTTTGGATTTTTTTGTAATTAAAGTACATTACTACTCTACTATCATCAATATGTAAATGTATAACTGTTTTTGTGGTATATTAAAGTGCATTTGTGATATATTTTGTTTATAAATGTTTATAACTACTTTTGACGCATGATATATTTTGTTAATAACTTTTGGTGCATGACTTATTTTATGTGTTTTTTTTTTCAATTTTGAAAGATAAGTTGTGATATGAATAATTACAGGTTGGTAATTAAAAAAATCCAAAAAGCAACATCAGTTTTAAGAAAACTCGATATTGTCAGGAAACAACAACATCAGTTTTTAGGGTGAGAAGAAAATAACATTAGTTTTTATAAAAGTTGATGTTGTTTTTTTGCTAAAATAACATCGATTTTTAAACAATCGATGTTAACGTTGATACTTTAACATCGGTAGTTTCAACATCGATTAATAACTGATGTTAAAAGTTCTTAATAACTGATGTAAAAAGCCTATTTTCAAATAGTGCCTTTAGATTTGTCGCAGATTAATGTTGAGATTTAGGCAAGAATACCAAATCACTCAAGTAATACAATAATAAGTAAAGTATTGTCTCCACATGGACTTGGGCAATAATTAGGTAATTAAGAGTAAAATTATAGATTATGACAATTAAGAAATTAAGTCACCAAAATTAAAGACAATTGCATAAAAACAAAAGAAAAAGGTAAGACAAAATTGGTTGAGAAATTTTGTCGAACACTTGGTATATGTAGAAAATTGGAGTAATTTCAATGGGAGAAATTGTCGGGGTTTAACTTCATTGGACTCCCTAGCATGCAACCACTACATATTTCTATTCAATTAAGATTTGGTTATCATAAACCCACAAAATTATTTAAGCCTTAATCCCTTAAGTAAAAAAACCTAAGTCCATTGATTACACTATCAATCCTTTAAATTAGTGTAATGCATTAGGAAAAAAATATTTTAGTGATGACCAATCCTTTTTACCCTATTCATAGGCATAAAAATTACTGGTTGTCTTCTTCAATTTGCAATCCAATAGAATTTTTCAATTACAATTGAATTTTAGAATCATACAATCGGTTGATCAGGTAAGAAACAAGCATTAAACATAGAAGAACAATAACAATCTTTAATTGAAATAGAAACAATGTAGAAATTACATGAAAATAGAACCAATTACATTAAACCCAACAAGAGAGAAGAATTAGCTACTAGCCATGGAAGAAGAAACACTTGATGGAGAAACAATAGAGAATGAATCTCAACACTACTAGAAAATAAGTTTTTAACATCAATTATTTAGGACTTTCAACATCGGTTATTAACCAATGTTGAAAGTACCGACGTTGAAAGTATTATCGTTAACATCGGTTTTTGAAAACTGATGTTAACGTAAATTTACAACATTGGTTATTTAAATAACCAATGTTATATAATAAGAATTATAAATAAAAAAGTTATATATGTTCATATTAACGTTGGCAGTTAACATCGGTTTTTTAAAAAATCGATGTTGTTGGTGTACGTTAACATCGGTTTTCTAAAAAACTGATGTTGTTAGTGTACGTTAACATCGGTTTTTTTAAAAAAACTGATGTTAACTGTCATTAACAACATCAATTTTTTGGAAAACCGATATTATTATTTTAAGTTAACATCAATTATTTTAAAAAACCGATGTTTCTTTTTTAGGATTTTTTTTATATGTTGTATGTTTTTTCAATAACCCTAAAATTAACCTGCAAAGTTTAAAAGCAGACCACACAACATATAATTTTGATTCTGTTTTGAAAAAGCTTTTACCAAAAATTTGATGACAAATTTATTAATTACTATGAATTAAAAGAATATTTAATTTTAAGGAGACATGAAAAGAAAAAAATGTAAACTATGTTTCATTTTTAACTTTCAAATAATATTTTGCCCACTGGATGCGAATCGCCTTCAATCTCTTTGGTTCCAATGGTCTAGCATCATTAAAATACTGCATAATATAATAAAACATAAGTTAATAATATAATACCAATCATAAGAAAATGAAATTTGTTTAAATTAAACAATTACCGTTTCCCAATTATTCTTGAAACTTCCTAAGATTATAGTTGACATCCAGTACATGACGTAATACCCACACTCAGTGCTTCCTTTTTGTCTATTACACTAAAAACATTATGAAATTTAGATATTCAACGTTAAGTAAAAATTAGTCTACACAGTACTAAAATATAAGTAGAAACATTGTTTAAATCACTTACTTTAACAACAATCCACCTAGCACCAACCTTGGATTTACTTTGTGGAGTATCGTCAAGTCCTTTGAAAGCATTGTTGGATACAAACATGGATGTTTATTATACAATTAAAATATTGATGTTCCCGACTAATGCTAATGCAAATGTATTGAAAAACAACATCGACCTGTTAATTATTCCTTTGAGGTAGTTGTCTAGCCTATTATGCAATGAACAAAACCAGATGACAACATTTCCTTAGGCAAAATGATGACCTTTTGCCAATGTGCACTACAGTGGAGACCAATATAGGTTATTATACTATTATACATTATTTAAATTCATTTTTTCAATTTAACTTACCCATTCAGGTAGGCTTCTAGGTACACATCTCATTTTGAATTTTGCATCCAATTCTTAATGTAACTTTTTTTTTATTCAAATTGTGATTGCCCGAATCTCTGGATGGATTGTGACTTGAGGAATCCATATACATCGGTATTCCCCGCTTGCATACTTGTCTCAGTCATATGCCTATTGTTGTTAACATAGTAAATTATGTATGAATTTAAAACAATAAGTTAGGTAATTAACAATAATGTAAATTGACTTACAAAATCCATAACTATATAATAGAGATGCTAAGACATTGACTACTGTATGCTATTTCAAACAAATCTTCATGATTTATGTACAAAGGGAAGTCTTCATTAAACATCCCGAACACAGTAGCATCCCACATAACTTGCAATGGCTTCAGAAAAACTTGTGGGATTTTCAATGTCATCATATATAAGGGATCATTGACATCATGATCCGGCCTATCTGCAGGTTTTGCCGGTCCCACATCTCCCTGTTTATCCAACATATTTAATTAACATAATTTAATTACAGTGAACACTTTAATTGAAAAAGAAGCATTTAATGACACTGAAATACCTGTTCTGATAAATGCTTGACAAGATGTGTCGGCCAAGCAAGGAAGGTGTTAAGTGCCTCCCCCACTAACATAACGTATTCAGTGGGTACAAGAATGGGAGCATCTGCATCTCTAACCTCCTCAACACCAACCTTGATTTGATCATGCAACAAAGGAATGTTGTGAGCAGTTGTGGATCCCTTATAAACTCTTCCCAGGGCAACCAGGCGGGGAGGATTTTCTTTGATGTACAACTCGTATTTGTCTAAGTCACCCGTGTTTGGATCATTCCCTGAGGGATCAACAAAACTCTCCTTTGTGTTGACACGAGTAACTGAAGGACCAATCTCAGGCTCAGGAGGCTGTGCGAGTCCCTGTGGTTGCATCTACGACTAAAACTGGGACTGCATCTGACTGAAAGATAAAATTAGTTGTCGAGTCACTTTTTTTGTGATTGACTCCTCCAGTTGGTCCCTAATTTGTTGCATCAACTACTCTAGGTCTTTGGGAGCCATGGAGGAAGACGTGTGGGGGGTCCTTGGAGACGGTTCAAAGTATTGCTTGATCATGACACCGGCTCCAGTAGCACGCATACGACCAGGGTGTTCTAGTCGCCAAATGGCAACAGTTAGTATATCCTGACGTCCATGGGCAGCAAAGGAACCCTATGAGGCCTGGTCCTCCAACGAATCCTACAAAGAACACATTTATTGGTTTACTCAATCACAGAATAAACATAAATAATTGCAATTAATAATTGAAAGTCACTTACAATCTTGTCAGCAATTTCCTTTGCTGCCTCAGACATCATTTGCCCAATTTTCTTGGTGCGGGCCATCTTCCATTTCACATGTCGTCTGATGGGAGATGAAGGATCAATCATGGTGTCAGTGATTCCAGATTGAGCAACTTCCTCCAATTTTTTCTTTCTCTTCTCATCCATCAACTTGTTTTCTAAATATTGATAACCCCCATAAGACAACACGTGAGGGGCAGTGTTTTTCTTCTGGATGGCTTGTGCCTTTTTTCGCACATCTTGCAAAAATTCAACATTAATGAAACTCATGATTACAATGTATTATAATAAGTGAATTTAAAGTTGAAAACAATGAAAACCACAAATTAGTTACCTCCCACAAAGGGTCTTTGTGGGTCTGACAAAATTGGGCCCACTTCTCCTTGCTAATGTCATACTTCTCGCATACAGTGTCGTCGACACTTTCCTTGTCAACTGCAAGTGCCCATTTCGACGTCAAATCATACTTGAATTGTCTCCACCGCTCCCCCACAGTCTGAAGTATTTTCTTTTGTGTCCTCAAATCAGATGCTTCAGGGACATCAAATTCAGCTTGACAAACAAAAAATTACATTCTATTGTTACTAAATTACAATTTTATTATCAATGAATAAAATGAAATATTTAACTAAAATACCTGAATATCCTCCTATATCAAATCCTTCTGAGCAGCAGAGACTTGTTTCCAATTCTCGTATGTGACATCAACCTTATCACGAGCAGCGATCCCCAAATATGTTCTTAACTTCTTTCTGTGGGGACCGTCGGCCTTCCCGGTCGCAGGATCGACATGGACCAGCGGTCTCTCTGCCCCAACTGGTCTAGTCGCCAATAATCTTAGTCGTGTGGCTTTTCTTGTCCACTTCAAGGTAGATGGCGACTATGATGCTGCACCAATAGGAGGAGGAAGAGGAGGAGAGCTGGGTGGTGTAGCCATTTTCCTGTAAAGAAAAAAACATTAGTTAATTAACATTATCACAAAACTGAATAAGTTATGTAAATGAATGGAATGAAATGAAATACATAATAAGAAAATTACATTAGACAATGTTAATTAATTCTCCTTCATCATGATCATTACGATTAGCATGAACGTCGTCAGCTTCTTCTTCTCTGACGATGTTAGGCGACATTTATATGGACAAAGGACTAACATAAGTATCAATGTATGAATCATCATTTTTAACATTAACACCATTTGTTTTCCCGTGTAGAACTACTGACCACCTTTCATCACAAGGATCTTGAACATAAAATAGTTGTTTAGCTTGTTCTGCCATGATGAAAGGGTCATTCTGATAAGCGAGTTTCTTTAGATCTACCAACGTAAATCCTACATCATCTGTCTGCACACCGGTGTTGTTGTCAACCCATTTACATTTGAAAACACAGACAACAAATTTGATATAGTTAAGCTCCCAAATTTCTTTAATGAAACCAAAGTAAGGAATGAAAGCTACACAGGAATTGTCATCATGTACACTAACGAAGTGTTGAGATTCAGCCCTTAGGGTGACCCCACTGTTCTCCATTTGAGACATGGATGGAAGAAATTTATCTACCCCTATGTCTGTCCACTTGGGAAGTAACATTAGAACCACAACACAAACCTAAGAGGAGATTGATGACTGGATTGAATTACAAGCAAAATGTGTGGACTAAATTAGTTGAACAAAATTGTCTGTAAAGGCCAACATTAATGCGGGGAATAGGACAAAATTCATCATAGCTTGGCCTCATGGTTTACTTTAGACAGAATAAAATAAAATCCCAACGAAAAAGTCATAAACTAGCATTTCAAAGATTAACTGCACCTATCATTTCCAGGAACAAACGTCCCTTTTGAACCAAAGATTAACTGCTCCTATCATCAGCTAAAGTATCCAGTACCACTACCAAGTAAGAAAATCAATGTCCTTTTATTATAAAGAAAGTTGACAATTATGAAAACTGCAGATAAGTAAATACACGACATCTGAATTTATGATAGCTAATTGATACAAAATGTATCACAGTTCAAATTTTACATTCGTCGCAGTCTAGCAGTTCAAATTAAATTGGCGCGTAGCCAATGGAAGAAAAGAGTGAAGGTTGCAATCATTACTCTACTGATGGTGGCGGTGTAACTAGGGTTGTAGGTTATATATTTTTATTTTCATTTAAGTTTAACACAAGGCTTACCTTTGTTGAAAGAGCAGAGACTAGTTGTGGCTTGGCTTCTATTAATGTTGGCGGTGTAATTGGGGTTGCAGGCCCACTTGGTTGTTCTTCCTATAGGAATAAAAGAGTGAGATCCATACCAATTTTTAAAATTTTAATCTCAAATTCACCCAAGATGAATTAAATCAAACACTACCTAAAATATCAATCGTTGAGCAACATCTCTTTTGTCATAAAGAAATCTATTTTAGAAACTTAAACTTTTCTATCCTAAAACATAATAACTTGTACTCTATTAGTGTTTATTTAAAAACAAAAATCTAGGATAAAACATGTATATCAAGTCTAAAATAGTAAGACAAACAAGTCCTAGATATTTCCAATGGCATATGGGATTTCATTCTTGTAGGCTGCAAAAAAGTTATTGGCAGCTCCTTATTTATTGTGGGAGAGATTGGAGGCAATGATTATGGCTATCCTTTGTCTGAAAGAAAAAGTGGGACAAGTGATAAGAAAAGTAAGCTTTTACGTATTTCTTGGAGGGAGAAACGTTATTGAAGGAAAAAAAATTCTACTGCATCTTCGGATGACTAATGGTTAATGCCAACAAAAGTTAGTCCAATTGGTAAGGATTAGACTCATTTTATAAGGACATGAGTTCAAATAGGGATTCCTTGAGACCTCACCTAAACTTTTATTCACAAAAAAAGAAAAAGAAGATTGATGGCTAACAATTAGGTTACTACTTCTTCGAGATAATTTTTCTATTTAAAAATGTTCCATTTCACCCAACAAGACACTTTTGGTTTGATGCATGCTTCCATCAATGAGACTATTATTAGTTTCTTGTGAGAAACCAAGGATTTGTGATTTCTTTTAAGTGATTGGCTAATTATTGGATGGCTTATTAATTTATGCAGGAATTGATTGATTTAGGGGCTGTAACGTTTATGGTTCATGGAAGTTTACCACTTGGATGCAATCCAACCTATTTAACAACTTTTGCGACTATAGATAACAAATTTAAATAATATACCTTATCATGTTTGCTTTTTGAAAAATATTTATATATGCTTAATCATAGGTTACTCAGATTGAGCCACAATCAAATCTATGGTGTTCTCTTTTCATTATATTTTCTTACACTTTTGCTCACATGATACTTAATGCTTATTAGCCAACATCAATTTGTGAATATAACTTCTTTTTTGGAAAGCATGATTGATCAGTCTATTTGTGGCAGCTATATATTGAATTTTATTCATACTTACAATTAATCATGATTGAGTTGTACTTAACAATAATGTTATTTATATAGGTTGGAGTGTCAAAGCAATTGTCACCAGAATTTTATTCAAACACTATCTAGTACTAATGCATCTGAACTATTGGAAGTTATGGTTAAAACTGTGAATGAATGTCTAGTTGAAGTGCCTCAATTTGGATTTCAAGAACCAAAATTAGTTCTTCGAACTTCAGAGGTATACAACTTACAAAATATAGTTTACCATCTGCAACCCAACGTACATAAACTACAACCACTACTAGCTAGGAATTAGGATTCAAAACAACGTAAGAATGTGCTTTACACATATACATGTATATATATATAAGTATGCAGTAGAAGCTTTTAAAAGAATGAGAATAGTATACAAACGCCTAAAGGGGATCAAAGCAAATCAATGCACCAAACAAATAAGAATGAAAGCATTGCAAAAGTAATACAGATTTTGCTTAGTTCTCCAACAAATCTTTTTTATTAGCAGTGTAAACTTGTGCCTCTTTATATTTATTTTAATCTCCTTTGTCATGTGACAGTCATGGAAAATAAAATAGTTTCAAGGTAGATATCCATTATGCATTGTTCCAAAGAATTGATCAAGGAGGTTGGTGAGGGTTGGAAGGTGTACCTCTTGCAGAGAATTAGCTTTTGCTCTAAAAGATGCCTCCAGGAATTCAGCTTCTTTCCAAAGTTTCCATATTTTCTCTAAGTTAGAACAAGCTGCTTTCAAATGCTTTTTTCCAGAACTAGAGCTTTATACATGCAACTATTGAAGCAACTTTTCAAGTCTTATAATTGTTTCTTCAACACTTTTCAATGCCTACAATTATATGCCAAAGAGAAGGCATAAACAAGAATGAGATACATAAAATTGTATTCCTCTTACTAACAGTATTATATGGCACAGTTAAGAATATTTTGGGCAGTCATCATTGAATTGGAATAATTGAAACCTTGCTTGAAGAACTTGAAAATTTTATAGCTATTATGAAAAGGATTCGGAGATGGAATTTTGTAGATTAAAAATATAAACACTTAAAATACAAGTACTCACTCAAGCAAAAGTTTTTTGACCATTCACAATCAAACTAGATTTTTCCATTGTCGGTTGATGCTTTGAACCTTTGAGCAAAAGAAGCCTTGCCAACAAGTGACCTAGAGGTAAGGTTTAATTGTGGATTTAACCCGGTTGCAAATGCAAGGTAAGGCTACATACTACAGTCTACAGAGGTGGATAATGGGTTTAACCCTTCCTTGGTTGTTTTGCATGATGGTAACTTTATAGGACTAGACTACCTTAGCTTTTACTGCTTTAATGCTTAGACATCAGGAACTAGTTGAAATTGTGAATCATGCTCTTTGTAGTTCTTCCATCCAAATATGTATGTATTTTCAACCATTGTACTTATTTTTTGCCATTACTCTTTTCTAGTCATTGGTACACAATTTATCCATGTTTTCTCATAATTTGACCTTGCTTTTCTTACTATTTTGTCAAACTAACAACTTTATGAAGATGATATGTGCCTCTGCATATTGGATACAAGTCCACTAAGTCATGGGTAAGGTATCATATGTCTCTAGGCGCAATGGACTTTCAACATGAACACAATGTTATTATTATGCCATATATCATATGGTGACAACTTTCATTTGCACTCAGCAATAACTTATGTGGCTCTATCCAGTGATACCTTTTGGCCTTATCACATTTAAATGCTTCACACTTAGATCAATGTCTATATATATATGGCTCTCTCTCTCATATGTAATAATAACAAAACCGATTAATTGCCATGCTAGAATCATAGAGTATCTCACTAAAAGGCTAGCTAGCACAGTGTGGCGTGCATGTGTGCCCCTTCACTGCGGCAGTGTGGCATCATTCACCGAGGAACAAGTTTGTCCAAGACAAACATAGTTCCTTTAATTTCAAAAGTTTTACAAAATGTGATTCTTTTATAGATCCTTCTAACAAATTAGATGAAAGGTCTAACGTCACTAAATTTGACATAGTTCCAAGAGTTACAGGCATATCACCAGTCAAAGAATTAGCTCCAAGATTTAATACCTACATGTTTTTTAGGAACTCAAAACTCTTAGGAATGGTTCCATTTAGTCGGATGTGAGCCAGATTTAAGTTCTCAAGGATGAAAAGTTTGCAAATGGTGAGGGAATTGGACAAGTAAAGGTATTATTACTGAGATTTAGAAAGATCAAGGACTTAGAGATGTGTGAAGTTGGTTTTTCCTTTTGGTGGTCCTAAGTTATCAATTTAATAGCTCTCCAAATATAGTTCTGAAAGAGATGGAAGTGCACTCACTACTTAAAGCTAGTTACCTTGTTTATGAAGGTCTGAACCACTCAAATCAAGGTACTCTAAGGAAGATAGCCTTGATATCCAATTAAGGTTATCTATCTGAAGAGCATAATTGTATCCAAGATTAAGGTGTTGCAGGTTTGAGAGGTTTCCTAGTTGATGAGGGATTAATCCCATGAACCCACTTAAGCTAAGGTAAAAGTTTCTCAGACTCTCCATTGAGCCTAGGAAGCTTGGTGGGTGGTTACCTAGCTAATAGCCAGATATTTGGTTCTCTAATACTTATTCTGTATATTGTATTAGCTAACCATAGGTTTGCTCTCATTGATGCTAGGCTATTTGTAAATTAGTACCTCTTGTACTGTTTTCATTAATATATATAATATATCTACTTATGAATAATTCAGCATGAATAAATAACAATGTGGGCACTATTCTAATTTCTATTAACTTGTTTTAAAAAATGGTGCAAGACAGTGACTCCTCAAAGCTCAGACCACACAACAATAAAACAAAAACCAGAACATTGTTACATTTGCCATGGTGCTATACACATTACAACAGACACCTAGTTACCTAGCCATTAAGCATTCAAAGGACACCTAGCAATCTGAATGACCTCACTCAAAATGAGACCCTGCGAGCACGAGTGAGCACCCCAAACAGACTGCAAAGTAAGCACCCCAAATAGAGCTAGAAGTGACCACGACTTCCACAAACCAAATCCTTACAGCGAGCACGAGTTTCACAAACCAAATCCTTGCAATAGAAACAAACAAAGATCTGAGCACGAGTTCCCAAAACTCACCCATGGTATTCAATACAACATGTTAAAGACAAGAAAGAGTCGCGAAACGTGTACCTAGGTATGGTGGTGAGGTGTCACGGTCTTGATAAGCTTGCAAATACAAATAGATACGGTCGCAAAGAAGAAGAAGCTTAGATGGACAAGAACAGAGCGCGAGCAAAGTAGGGCTCGCGTTCTGATATTTTAAAATGTAAGTCCAACATCGGTTTTCAATACAAAACCGATATTAACCAAATGATGTTAACGTTAACATCGGTTTTCTGAGAGAAATCGATGTTAACTTATCATACGTTAACATCAGTTTTATAAAAAATCGATGTTAATTAAAAGACGTTAACATCGGTTCTTCAAAAACCGATGTTAACGAATTAGTGTTAACATCAGTTTTTTAAGAACCGATGTTAATGTCAATTCATTAACATCGGTTTTGCAAAAAAACGATGTTAACAAATACACATTATTTACAATTATGTCACCACGTTTATCTTAATATCAGTTTTGTTAAAAATCGATATTAATCTGACGATGTTAAATCTACTTTTTACAGTAGTGTCTCTCTGCATCCAAAGTCGTCATATGCATCTTCGGGTATTTCTCTCTAAATGTAAAATTTTCTTTTCTTTCGTTCAATGTTTTCTTTTTAAAACAAGATAAGAACTATCCTGATTAAAGCTATGAGTTACATAGAGTTTTAAAACAAAATAGAATAAAAATAAAATAAATGGAAATCTCACAGGTGTCAAATGCACAAGATTTGGGTTCTGCTCAAGGTGTGTCATTCTTGCATTTCACGTTTCAACCCATTCGAACTTGCACGAGGTGTGAATTTTGTAGAGGGTGTGCACTTCCTCAAGGTTTCCAACAAGTTTTTTTTACCTATGCAAGACCTCCAACAAAAATGGACATAAACAAATATCAAATGCCTAAAAGATATCACATAATTATTCCCAAACTACTACAGAATGTAAGAATAAAAGACAATTATCAATTAACAACATGGGAAATGATGGATACCTGATCTGTGGGAGTTGTCTCTATTTAAACAGTTGGGGAGCCAATAGATCATAACTAGGTACCGACCTTCCTTATTCTCATGAGATTCAACTTCTGAAAGAACACGAAAGTTTTGCAGGGAAAGTGCTAACACAACGTGGTGAAGGTTCTGTGCAGAAAACATGGAGCTGGAATTCGAAAGGGGTTGCCAATTAGTTCAGCCCATTTCCACCCAAATCAGTTACTGAACGTAGTAGGTCTTTACTGAGTGGACCAAATTACGTACAGCTCTAGCAAACCACTAATTCAATTTCAATTTTGTTGCTTCTAGATTTGTAGATATTATTCCTTTTGCCTTAAAATAAATATCGCACTTATAAAAAAATTGTTTTAAAATGAGTATTGTATTTGATTTTTTTAAGTAATATTAATTTTTTTTTTTGCATTAATACCCTGAGTAAGTATTCTTTAGTTTTTCAATATTTATTAATATTAAGATTACTTTTGTTAAATCATTATTCTTTTTTATTTATTTAGGTTATCTTCAAAAAAATTAATTAAAAGTTAACTGAAAATTAAAAAATTAACTGGTAATTAAAAAGTTAATTTATTTAACTACGAATGTTCAATTAAATTAATTGTTGAAGTTTTTGAAAAATATAAAATAAAAAAAATCATAAAATCATAATTTATTTTAAAAAAATAATTAAGAAATTTAATAAATATATAAAGGATTAAAATAAAATAAAATATAAAAAACTAAAAATTAAAAATTAGTATTTTAAAAAATACTACTTGAAGTAATGTTTTAGAAAACAATAAAAAAAAACTATTAAAATAAACTTATTTACCAAAAAAATGATTTTTTTAGTTAATAAAAAAATTAAAAATTTACTGAATATTTTACTAAATATAATTTTATTTGCTTTTTCTTAACAATATCATAAGATACTTATTTTGATAAGAAGAGAGTTTAATGATTCATTTTGTTAACAAACTTTCCTTTAGAAATAGGCATTGCATTACGCGATTCTTTATTTATCGGGGATAAATTCGCATGTTACCCAAATTCATCTTTCCCCAATTCAAGAACGCTTAGGATGTCCACATGTGCTGACTGCTGACTAAGTGTCACATCACATAGGACAAATTCCACTAGCATGTTATGAGAAGAATGTTATGGGGGTTTTTTAAAGGTGTTATTTATATGTTGTTAAGAAAAATTCATATTCGATACACTAAAATTATTTACGATAAATAATTAAATTCATTTGTGAAAAAATTATACGGGTGATAAATTATTCTTAAAAGATAAAAATAAAAAATTAATTCATAAATGTGCAAAGTATGCAAATTAATTGTACCGTTAAATTTATAAGATCATTTTATTATTATATTATAAAATTCAAAAACTAATTTAATATTAAGTTGTAAACTTTAAGAATTAATTTATTTTTAAATTATCTATAAGGCTAATTTCTTATTTTTATACATATTTAAAAACTAAATTTAATTTTTATTTATTTTTTCAAAGATCAATTTATCAACATCTCACTTATTCCATACTTTTACTAAAAGGGTGCAAAAAAAATTCATTTTTTTTATTTGGAGTCAATTTTAAATTATTATTGACAATGAGGTAAGTTATGACAAATGTTATGATTTCTGAATTAAAAATCGTAATATTTGTTACCACTTATCATTTTTTTAACTGAAATTATAATAATTTTTTATGACATCAATTTAATTTTTTATTTTATTTATAACTTTAAAGTTGTATATATTTTTTTTAACTTATGACTTTGAAGTCATATTTCTTTATTTATTTAATTTTTTTATGTTTAAAGTTTTTTGTTTTAGAATTTTTCTTTACTTGTATTTTCTTTTTTGTTTTGTTTTAATTTTTTAAACTGTAAATAATTTTATTTATTTAATTATTAAATAAATATTTTAAATTTTACTTGTTATTAGTTTTATTTAAAATCTTGTATATATTTTTTATATGGTTTTATTTAATATGTTATATATTTTTTTAATATGTTTTATTTAAAATATTTTATATGTTTTTTAATATATTTGTATATTTAAAATTTATATAATGTTTAATAATGTTATTGAATTTGATTTGTTTTGTAAATGAAATGCAAAACTAACATAATGATATTTAAAAAAAAATTAATATTTTTTTTATTTTAAATACTTAAATTTTGAAAAACTAAAATTTTAAAACAAATATTAAAATATTTTATTACTAATATTAACTTATAATTTATAAAATAATATTATTTATTTTGTATAAAGGAATTTACTATTAACAATATCTAATAATGTAGAAATAAAAGTAGTTGTTAAATTAACAATAACAAAATATATTTATATAAAATGAACAATACAAATTAAAGAGAAACATAAAAAATAGAAATTATATTATTCATCTACTTATTTGTATAGATACTAACTAGGATTATATTAAATATACAAATTATTTTAGATAAAAAATTATATAAAATATTTAAAATAAAGCAATATTAAAAAATATATAACATATTAAATAAAAGCATATAAAAAATATGTGTAAGATATTAAATAAAAATAATAACAAGTAAAATTAAAAATATTTATTTAATACTTAATTAAATAAAATTATTTACATTTTTAAAAAAAAAATTGAAAACAAAACAAAGAAAATACAAGTAAATAAAAAATCCGAAAACAAAAAATTTTAAACATAAAAAAATTTTAAAAAAATAAATAAATAATTAAAAAATATGACTTCATAAAAAAACATGTATGACTTTAAAGTCGTAAATAAAATAAAAAATTAAACTGAAGTCGTAAAAAATTTTATAACTTAAGTTAAAAGAAGTAAAAATAAATAATAAATCATAACAAATATTACGACTTCTAATTCAAAAATCATATTACCTATCACGACTTATTCTATTTTGGACGATAATTTAAAATCAATCCTTAAATAAAAAAAATGAAATTTTTTTTGCACCCTTTTAATGACTTATTCTATTTTGGACGATAATTTAAAATCAATCCTTAAATGAAAAAAATGAAATTTTTTTTGCACCCTTTTAATAAAAGTTCCCACTCTTTCGACTCTCAACTTGACTATTTACCCCATTATTTATAAACTCTCTCCCACCGTGGAAAACCTAGCTAGCTATCCCACGCTAGTCTCTGTCAGGTTAAAGTATAAAGAAAATAAAATTTTAGAAAAGGATTTAAGTTTAATTAATTTGAGCAATGTAACATCGAGTTTTAAATAACTTCTATTAAATATGCATTACAAAATTATTTTTTTCGTATTATCATTCCATGAAAAAATTAAAGAAAAAGATATAATAAATTTAAATATTAAGTTTGTCTTTTTTAATATAATATATTTCTGAAGAGTGTGAACTATACATCTTGAAAAGAGAAAGAAAAGGAGAAAAGGAGAGAAAAATAATAAATATAAAAAGTAATGTGAAATAAAATAAAAAAGAGACTTACATACTTATTAAGAAAAAAAGGATTCAAGCATAATAATTACAAGAGAAATGTTAGTAGTATATTTTCTAACACGTTAATTTATTAGGAAAAATTAATATAAGTTTTACTAAAGATGTAAATTTCATTTCTAAATTAGTGGAACCTAATTACATAAAATTTAAGCAAAAGAGTGTTAGGAAGAGAGTGTTTTAGTAACGCTCTTGAACTTATGATAAAAAGAAGAAAAAATCAAAGTCTTATCTAATTGGGAGAATATGATGAAACGTACATTATAGTATTTTTCTTTTTTGTTTTCATCTGTTACTTTTTGAAGAAAATATTTGCTTGTATTTATCTGTTATTTTAAGAATGTTAAAATATTAATTATTTTTTTCATAGTTAATTATACTTTTATATATAAAAAAAGAATAAACTAGAAAACTGAAAACAACTTTATTTTAAAAAATGAGATTAATTATTTTTATTAGTCCATATGCTATAATCCTAAATATCAAGTATAAATAAACAGAATGAATATCACTAAAGAATTTGTTTTATGTATATATATACATAATTTCTGTCGCATGTTTACAATTCAAATAATAAGATTAAAGCTTGCAAACAGTGGTTGTAGTAGAAACAGACAGATCAATGAAGAGTAAAAGCTGGGGTAAAGTAAAAAAGAGGAGGAAGCTTTTGTTACTGAATTCTAAGAGACTGATTAAAGTGGGTGACCGTACGTAAAGCAAAGAAAGTGAACCATAAAACAGAAAAGGGAAAGTTATGAAAGTATATATGTTCCTTTCTTTCTCTTTTCTCTACTCATCTTTCTATATTAATTGCATGCAAAACGATGACAAATCTAACCATCATTTCTGCCACTCTCTTTGTTCACTAATCCCCATAAAAATATCATGGGTCTCTTCCTTTCTCATTTATATACACTACCCCTTTTGTTAAAATTAAATACAATTAAATAAGAAAAAAGTAAGGATATATATTTAATTAGAAAAGTTGTCCAGATCGAAATAAGAATAGACAGAATCGAGATTTCTAATTTCTTGGTGAGATATGCACAGCTAAATGGTCGAAGATTACTTTCCTCTTTGCCTATTGTCTCTACTCTATACATCTTTTCATATAAAATAAAACTATCAAAAGGATATAGTTTTGTTAATGAATAATATTATATGCTTCACATCACCCATTATTTAATGCGTGATTAATTGTACATTTTGGGTATTATTTGGATTTGGATGCCATCGGAATATTATAGAAGGGGGCAGGCAATTAGAGTGGAATGAGATGAAAAAGAAATCTAGTCTAATTTATCTAATTTTAAAAACGTGGTATGTAGTTACTTTTCAAGCCTTGTACATATATATTCTTTATGTAGCATCCAAAATGCAGAACTTTTGAGTTTTTTTAGTATAAAGAAAAAGAAAAACAATCAAAGAGAAACATAAATCAGATCCTTAAAAAGGATATTTTCACCACATTAGCTGCCATGTGAGAGGGCTGCAATACTAGCTGGAAGAGAGTCGAGATTTATGAAACAGACATTGTTATCAGCCCAAATTCCTAAAGTATAATTGTTTCTTTTGAGGGTGTCTTCAAAATGAGCTTCCTGATACTTTATGAGAGCTGGCATCACAAATAATCTCCAATAAAATTGTAATAAAAATGAATAACTACAGTTAATTATGGATGTAGCATATATATTTGAAATTGAATTGATAAATCATATATCTTGCAAAGCCATCAATCTAAGATCATGCAAAATAGCCAGCAAGAGTAAGACCATGCAGAATGCTAACACAGTTTGGCCTTTTCTCCCCAACAATCCACCAAAACCGACCAACCCTATTTTATCAAGAGAGTTGCCATCAATATTAATGTTGGGCAATAGAATCTGAAGGAGGTGTTGATCAGCTCATCAACGTCTGAGAGCTAGTTTCCATAGCGTCATTAGCCATGCCTAATGAGAAATGCTAAATGGACGTAAACATTTTGTAAAAATAGGGACATAAAACGGGACCAAAAGAGAGAAATATATGATAAAATAAATGAAAACGATGGAAAGAGATAGAGAAAAAAAAACATTATATAAAATATTAACCACATCATATGTAAATTTTAAAAAAAAAAGTTGTTAAAATGAAAACATCTGGATTTTTTTTTCAAAATCATTTGAAACTGGTAAATTATTATGGGATGAATGGGGACAAAAAATACAAACTTGTTAGCTCACTCTTGACTCGTTTATGAGAGTTTACGAGAGTTTACCTAAATTAATTTGTTTTGTCTACCAAAAATCATAAAATGACTAAAGTCTAAGAATTAACTTGAGAATTCAACAATCATAACCCCTGACGAGTCACTAAACAAAGCATTGCAGGGAAGGACTAATACACGGCTCAATAACCAAAATAAAATATGAATATTCAATTTTTGGTGCACGAGGCTTCCAAATACAGTTTCGGTGTCTAGGAGTATCAACATCATGAGGCTATCATGTCCTCATCGTGTAGGGGCTAGGTTTAGCAACCAACTAGTTGGGGATTTATAGTTTCAACCGAAGTTTTTGAATATTAAGCAATGGTGTTAAACACATAAATCTGCATGTTGAATGGTTTGCCCTGAAATTGTATTCCCAAACATGCAATAACATGCCACATAATCATAGTTAAAAGTATGCTAACAATGACATTTAGGAACTAAAATTTAAAGGCTTGAATAATGGCCAAAATTATGGTGGACCACCTTAGGTGAGGTGGTCCATAATGGATCATGGATCATGTTTTTAATCATTGGATTAATCTCATATTTATGGGTATACTCTACATTCACCACACCAGATGATTTCTCACTCAATTCTCTCTCCTTGCAACCCCAGTCGTCAACCACCGCTCATCGTCACTGGAGGTTGTCTCCGGCGGCGTCCCACGGTGCACCCTCCACAAAATTTGTTTTTGTGTTTTTTGTCTCCTCCCTTCCTTAATTCACAATGCATCACGATGTATCGACAAATTTTGTCCCAAACACGAAATCAACACAACTCTGTGGGTGAAGGACACAAATACCACCCAACTCATGATTGCTAAAGTTTTAAGTATTTCCTATTACTTAATCAGATCGAGGTTTAGTATTGGAGTGAAATTTTTTATGTGTGATGTATGAGAAATTTTGATAACTCCAACAAATTACAAATTTTGTAACTTGTCCTTTTAATGTTGACCTTAGGACTTGGGTGTTATTGCTGCACTATTTATTTGACATTTGACTGTACTTTCGCAGGAGGCGGGGAAGAGGTTCACGGTACTGTGGAGGAACGATGTTTGG